>NC_142463.1:95310569-95462085 GCF_049115385.1 Moschus berezovskii | reverse complement strand
CATTTCTCTCTCAGTACTTCTTTGCTCTATCCCACAACTTTGTCGTGTGGTGCTTTTATTGTCTTCAGTTTTAAATATCCCATGACATTGTAATGTCCTCTCTAACCAATGAGCTATTTGTTAGTTCACATTTCTTTAGTTTCCAGTTAAAGGTTGTTGCTCTTTTTTAACCATCTTTCTATTGATTACTAATTTAAGTGCTTTGTGTATGAAGATGATCTGAAATCTTGGAAATCATTTGAATTTTCTTGTGACCTGGAGATTATCATTTTTGAGTTTTTATCAAGTTGTCTTTTTATTTGTGAAAGTTTATAAAAGTACCAATTGAATCATTCCTGTTAAATCATGATAAAATAGCTCTTTTTACTTTTAATGCTTTTTGTCTTAAATTTTGTTTTGTTTAGTGTTAATATTGCTATATCAGGTTTTTGTTGTTATTTTCCTTGTAATCCTTTTATTTATTTCATATTTTCAGTTTTGTTATATTTGGAGAAGGCAATGGCACCCCACTCCAGTACTCATGCCTGGAAAATCCCATGGATGGAGGAGCCTGGTAAACTGCAGTCCATGGGGTCGCTAAGAGTCAGACACAACTGAGCAGCTTCACCTTCACTTTTCACTTCCATGCCACTCCAGTGTTCTTGCCTGGAGAATCCCAGGGATGGGGGAGTCTGGGCTGCCATCTGGGGGTTGCACAGAGTCTGACACGACTGAAGCAACTTAGCAGCAGCAGCAGACATGTTTATGAAAGGAAAGCTTTTTAAATGTTTGTTTATACAATTTTGTAATCTTTGTCTTTTAACAGGTAAGTTAAATCTATGTATATTTATTGTGAATAATATATTTGGATTCGTTTCTACTATTTCCTGTTTTATGTTTACCATCTTCTTTCTTTTTACTTCCTGGCCATCTGTTGGAATCTTAAAGACATTTTTATATGATCCTTCTCTCTGCTACTTTTGGGAGCTACAGATTGCACTGTTATTGTTATTATTTTAGTAGTTACTCAACATTTTAACATCTACAGAACTGAAATACTGTTCTACCATGTTGATAGTTATTTAATATATCTATTCTCTTTTGAAACTACCGAGATTTCAAGAATGCTTTATCTGAGAAAACATAAAATGTTATGTTCTGGAAAACTTTGTTAGGTGACTGAAGAAGTGACTATTGTGGTGCCAAAACACTGATAAAGAAGACTAATGTGAAGTGTTTGTGTTTTGATTAAAAAAAAACAAACTTCTATTGTTAAGGAAAATTATCCTGCATTTAGAAATAATATGAAAGCAAGAAGAGGACTATATGTTCTTTCAATGTAATAATGAGCATTATTCAACAAACCTATCCCCAGAATTATTTAATTATTTAATTCAGTAGGAAAATTTACCTGTATTTGACCTGGCTGTTTGCTATGAATTTGACTCTATGTAACCCCGTGGACTGTAGCCCACCAGGCTCCTCTGTCCATGGGATTTACCAGGCAAGAATACTGAAGTGGGTTGCCATTTCCTTCTCCAAGATACTGTGCAGTTACATGTAAATTTGTAGATTTTTGCTTGGTAGAGATGTAAATAATTATGTTTAATAGGAAAGATAATAATATATTATTTCATTGCCCTGTAAAACATTAACTTGTTTTACATCTAACCTAGCAATCTTTTTTTTTCCCCCCTAGAAATAACCAGTTTGTCAAATGCTCTTGGAACCAGCTTTACCATCCTATGGGTTCTTTCATCAATTAAAATAAAATCATTGGCAAGGGGTTCATTCTATATAGGTACAAGAGTCATATTTTTAACTTTTGAAATTTTCCTTTGAGATTATGATATGTGAGAATGAAAATTTATAAATCAATATTTATGATACATAGCTAAATTACGGAGAAGGCAATGGCAAGCCACTCCAGTACTATTGCCTAGAGAATCCCATGGATGGAGGAGCCTGGTACGCTGTAGTCCATGGGGTCGCTAAGGGTCGGACACGACTGAGCGACTTTCACTTTTTACTTTCACACATTGGAGAAGGAAATGGCAACCCACTCCAGTGTTCTTGCCTGGAGAATCCCAGGGACGGGGGAGCCTGGTGGGCTTCCATCTATGGGGTCGCACAGAGTCGGACACGACTGAAGTGACTTAGCAGTAGCAGCAGCTAAATTAAGTTGGTAAATAAAATTTGGGTTATTTCATCTTAATTAAATTTTATATATTTTAAATGAGCCAGAAACTTTTCAGTGTAAATTCACATTATATTGGAATATATATGCTAAAAGCAATTGGTTATTGTGAGGACAGAAGATACAACCTAGGGAGCGCCAGAAATGAGGTCTGTGGGTTGATAGAGACCAGGTATGCAGTACTAAGGAGCTTTAACTTTTTCCTACAGGTGATGGGCACCACTGAAGTGTTTTTTAAGGTTGAGTGGTGTGATTTTTGAAAGATGATTTGGCAGCAGTGGAAAATGCACAGAACACCAGTGGAGACACTGTAGTAATGGCCCAGGGACTTCCCTGGTGGCTCAGCGGTAAAGAATCCTCCTGCAGTGCAGGAGACACAGGAGATGTGGGTTCGATTCCTGGGTGGGAAGATCTCCTGGAAGAGGGCATGGCAACCCACTCCAGTAGTCTGGCCTGGAGAATCACATGGACAGAGGGGCCTGGTGGGCTACAGTCCGTGGGGTCACAATGGGTCAGACATGACTGAAGCCATTTAGCACACATGCAGTAAAGGCCCAGGCAGGACCCAGTGATAATATTGATTGAGAAGTGAAGTCAAACTTAAGGTAAAATCTGCAAAAATTGATAGTCATTCATTTTGCAGACTCCTAAGAGAGGAATCAGCAATGATTCTTATGTTTTTGAAGTCAGTAACTGGGAAAATAGAGGTAATATTATTAACTGAGGTAGGGAAAACAGAAGGTGGAGTAGGACAGAGGTGATAGGTCTAAGGGCCTCAGACAAATGGTGGGGCCAAGAGGCATTGCTCGCTTAAATGGCCATTGCCCCTTTAAGATCCTGCCCTTCCCCCGCATTAACCCACCAAGGCCCCTGCTGGATTTCCTTGCCCTAATTTACAGTCTGTGCCAGAGCTTCTGAGCATGCGCTGAAGGAAGAGCTGGCCTAATTAAGGCTCTCCTGAGGCTCAAGGTATTGCATCTGTGGCTCTTAGCAAAGAGTTCCATTTTGAGAGCATATTTTCCCTATCTGACCATTCTTTACTCATTTTTCTTTTTCTCAAGTTCTTTTCTACCATAATTTTATATAGTACCTGTATTTCCTTTTATAACTCAGAAGTAATGAACATCTGGGGTTTTTTGAATAATAAAAAATTAAAATAATGTTTAAAATACTGTCTATCAAATATATACTTGTTGGGATGTTAGGAAGAAAGGTAACTTATCTGGTAAATTACAGAAAGCCTTGAAGCAAATATACCCAGATATTATTATCTTCTTTCTTTTGTTACACTTAACCACTGTGTCATGCCTTTTGCTTCTTCGGTAATTTGATGTCCCAGAAGAATACTAAAATTTGCTTTGCAAGATAGTAGACTTCAAGTGTGTCGTGTTGCTTCAAATCCTTGGAATCAGTGTTGCCAGCCTAATGTTTACCAGCCTAAATGTACCCAGAACGAGTCTTTTTTAAAAATTGGAGGAACATTTTTCCTTTTACATAAACCTTCATGCTGGAAATTACTGTTACTATTGCACAGCAACATTCCTTAATAAAGATAGCTAAAGGGCAAATACCTCTGTCAACATTAAGTTGGTATAAACACAGCGAATGTGATGGGAGTGACCAGATCACAAGGAATCCAGATTTTGAGGGCAGTTGTCGGGGAGGAAGGACCAAGAAGACAAAGGGAGGAAAAGCAAAAAGAAAATGTAATTAGCAGTGAGATGGACGTGTCTCTGTCATCTGACCTCCCAAACCAACAGCTATCATTCAAAAACCATGTGAAAGTGGGTGAAAGCGTATACTAAAATAGATCTAAATTTAATATGGAGGAGTTGGCCATTTCCATGTCTCAAACCTTAGCAATAAAAGAATATTAATAGAGTTAGGACTAAAATTCAGGAGGTTACAGCAGAGAAAGATGAAATATGAGGGAAATTAGCCATTAATTATGTTTGAATTTAGATTGTAGAGTGTTTTGCTTGCTAAGAGTCCAATTTTACATGCTGTCCCAAGAGGCACTGAGCTTAGATAATAGGACATTCATTTAATTCAACAGATTCATTCCTGAGTGCCCAACTCTAATGAAAATATCATGGTTGTTGTTGCTGTTATTGTCGCTGTGCTACTTACATAGGAGAGTTCGACAACAAGGCAATACAGACTGAAACGATGAATTTGCCATACTCATGGGGATCGATCAGTTGAGGCTATGATTCAATAGGAGTGATAAACATTTGCCAGTTGCCCCAAAGGTCCCCAGGCTTGAAATCTGGATGCTGTTGGAATTGCCTGAAACACTAGAGTTGATTGAATATCACACAAACATGATAGTAACCTGCAGATTTACAGTCTGAACCCCCAACTGGGCTTTCTAAATTAAAACCAGAAATTTACATTGTTTTCAAAAAGTAGGAAGCCAAAGTAGATTTCAGCAAATCAAGTTTGATCCACTGAATCTACTCCATCTCAGAAAGAAGTCACCAATCCTGAAACCATTCTGAAAATCGTTAAGTGTGAGAATTCATTCAACAAATGTGTTCTGAACAACCACTCTGTATTGGGCACATTGTTCAAGGTGTGAGGAATACAGTGTTAAACCAGCAAAGCCTCTCCCTCTCCCTAGTGGCCCTTGCCTTCCAGCAAAGACTTTACTCTTGGTTGCCAGACTGGATGGGATGAGTGGGATGAGAGCAAGGAGGAGGAATTGTAGTCTATGGAAATTGAATCCTTGCTTTACTATCTGATCATGAGATGGACTCCAAATCAAAAGATAACAATGTGAACCAAATAGATTATAAAGAATGATGGCATTCATTATGTCTTCTTCAGTCTAAAGGCTCTTCTCCCTATGTTTATCTGCCTTAAGAAGAATGAGCCAAATCTTATTATCTCCCTACAGTAGTGAAAGTCACTTAGAAAGTTACATTAATGCATAAATTCACATGATTTTCAGAACCAAGTGAATCCTTAAATTACTGACATCTAGCTATTTGAGCCAGAAGATCATATTGCATCTTAAATTATATAAACAACTCTTCATCAGTTTTCATTTGAATGAGATGAGTGTATTATTCTCAGCAAACAGAGCAAATCAAATCCTCCTGTTAATTATCTGTTCCAGCACAAGATTTTGAGTACTGTCAGTTTTATTTGCCCCTCTCACTAGCCCTGGGATTCTTCCTTCACCTTTAAAAAAAAAAATTGTTTGGCTAAGCTGGGTCTTTGTTGCTGCACAGGCTTTACCTAGTTGTGGAGAGAAGGGGCTACTCTCTAGTTGCAGTGCATGAGTTTCTCATTGCACCAGCTTCTCTTATTGCAGAGCACAGTCTCTAGGCACACAGGTTTCTGTCGTTGTAGCACGCAGGCTTTGGAGTTGTGGATGGGCTGTAGAGCACAGTCTAAGGAATTGTGGCAAACGGGCTTAGTTGCTCTGCAGCATGTGGGATCTTCCTGGATCAGGGATCAAACCTGTGTCTTCTGCCTTGGCAGGTGGATTCTTCAACTAAGGAAACCCCCTTCACCTTTCTTTTTTTAATAAAGAAATGTTAAAATTGAATTATAATTTATTTACAATTTTATGTTAGTTTCAGGTATACAGCAAAATGACTTATACATATATTCTTTTTCAGATTCTTTTCCATTATAGGTTATTATAAGATATTAAATATAGTTCCCTGTGCTATACAGTAGTCTTTGTTTATCTGTTTTCTATTTAGTGGTACGTATCTATTAATCTCAAATTCCTAATGGATCTCTCCCCAGCACCTTTTCCACTTTGGTAACCATACATTTGTGTTCTATGTCGTGAGTCTGTTTCTGTTCTGTAAATACGTTCATTTATGTCATATTTTAGATTCCATATATAAGCAATATCACACAGTGTTTGTCTTTTTCTGTCTGACTTACTTTACTTAGTATGATAATCTCTGAGTCAATCCATGTTGCTGCAAATAGCATTATTTTATTATTTTCCCTTTACCTTTTTTTTAGTCACAGGACCTTGTGCAAACCCAATGAAATTAATGGTTTCTCTCAGGAAAATGAGAGTACTGGAGAAGGTACACTCATACACACACACATTCTGAATGTCATTTTTTAGAAATCACTGAGCCCACTCCCCACATTATACAAATGTTAAATTAAGGCTATGGGAGGTTGGATAATAGGTTTAAGATGGTTCGGGGACATACTGAAAGTCACATAGTTGGCACAGCAGGACATGAAATTTCTCCAAAGTTAGTGGGTTATTTTTTTGGTTTTGTTTTTTGTTTGTTTTTATTCACAGAAACCATTCTCTGGTACAGGTCCCATCTCAGAACCACTTTTTTCTTCCCTGGAAATATTAATACAGAACAATATTATCTTTGTTAGCACATTTGTACTCTGATTCCTTTGCAAACAGAGTAAATGTGTCCCCAGATCCACGATTTTAAGGTTGGGGCTTTAACTGAATAGGGCCCTCCCTCCCTGCCTCTGAGGCCAGACACTCTAGTTGGGCATAGATAATAACTCAGCATCGTGATTGCAGTCTCTAACACGTGCAAAAGGAGTTCTCATCTGTTGTGTTTGAAGACAGAGAATGGAGTAGCGCCGTAACTTTCCTTGGTGGATTATTCCTTACTCAACAACCACTTTGCTTTTGACCTGAAAAACTGGGCCACAGAGATCTTACACCATCAGCCGTCTCTCTTGTTGGGCTGTGAAAGTCTAGCATATGGCTAATTACAATTTACCCCTCCTTAAGTGCTCTAACAATCCGCTAAAGGATGTTTTGTCTCTTTGGTTTACTGTTCGGAGCACTTTTTGCAGACGAAGCAGTAAACAGTTCCTTCGGAGGTACTTTTTAATTTCACGTGATGATGAAAGATGATAATCTTCTGTCTGGGCTCTTAATGATGTTTTCTCGGCCTGGTCTGTTACATGACTGTGTTCCTAATGACGTGTCATTGCCATTTACAGCATCCCAGTGACCAGCTTGCCTTTTCCTCACTATCTTCTTCCCAGGGTAGAGACATGAGTTATGTCCATTGAGGATAAAATGATGAACTAAAGTAAGTGAAAGAAGATATTTTAGGAGCAAAATGTCTATGGTATAAAATAATATAACGGACAATAAAGATGTTTGATAAAAGATACCTGAGTTGTTTTGTGTTTATGTTTTGGGGTGGTTTTTTTGGGGGAGGGTGTTTTTTGCTTTTTGATTTTTTGGCTGTGTTGTGCAGCATATGGGATCTTAGTTCCCTGACCACAGGTCAAACCTGTGCCTCCTGAATTAGAAGTGCAGAGTCTTAACCACTGAACTGCCAGGGAAGTCCCTAAGTTTTTATTTTTTATCATTGCTTTTTTCAGCTGTGTGTATGTTTGTGATATAAAAACACACTCTGTTGCAAGGACATGGGTGTCTCTTGAAATAACATATAATGGAAAGTTATTGCACCAGACTGAAAACCTTAGTTTTTAGTTTGTTGGATATCAAAATGCAAGCTGATAATGAAATATCACTTTAGCAGAGAAGTTTTCTGTTCAATGAAGTGATCTGCACATAGGGAAGATGTGCTGATGGATATGTTTTATTTGAAGCTGGATATAGAAGGTAAGAATGGATTTAGTCCTGGAGCTTTCTTCTGGCCCTGCCAGCAAGTGACCAACTAGCTCAGTCACTCAGTCATATCCAACTCTTTGTGACCCCACAGATTGTAGCCCACCAGGCTTCTCTGTCCATGGGATTCTCCAGGCAAGAATACTGGAGTGAATTGCCATTCCCTTCTTCAAGGCATCTTCCTGACCCAGGGATTGAACCCAGGTCTCCTACATTGGCAGGTGGATTCTTTACCACTGAGTCAACTGTGTATTTTCTCAACTCCAGAATTTTTTCAAGCTCAACTCCCAGACTCCCCACTACCAATCACTTCTTATCTTGAATATTTTAAACATATCATGTTCTAAAGTGACCATGTGATTCCAGTCCACTGCTCTGCACCTGCTTCTCTTCCAACGTTCCTGCCTCATTGAAAGGCACCATCTGGTTTCTCATGCAAAAAAAAAAAAAAAAATCTAGGAGTCATTCTTGAAGCCTCTTTCTCAACATACATAAATCATAAAGTACAAACACTTTTCCTTCTAAATATCTTTTGAATTTGTCCCCAGTATCTAACAAGAAACTATTGGTCCTGGACACTAAGCATGACTCTAGAGCAGAAGAGAGTGGCATGTTGATGTAGCAGGGCCGAGAGGCCTCCGAGTGTTGTCCACAGCCAGACTGTTTGGGAACAAGCAGAGCGTTTTCCCCTGGAGAACAGTTTAGACGCGGTCTAAGAATCAGTGGACATAAGGAGGTGTCAGTACAGGACAAAGATGGGAGGGAGGCCCATGAGGGAGGGAAATATGTATACTTAACGGCTGATTCATGTTGTACAGCAGAAACCAACACAACACTGTAAAGTAATATGGACATGGGGTGCAGCAAAAGCCTGGGTGAACTTCTGACCATTGGTCAGATGAGAACAAGGATGTGTCGATGGATCTCAGAGTAGAACACTATCAAGGGGACAAGATCGTTCACCTGTGCAAGATCTTGTGCAAGATGTCAGCATACCCACCCCCTGCCACATTCAGATCCATACCAAAGAAGAGATGGCGAGACCCCCTAAAGCAACTGAAGTAAAATTTACAAATTCTATAAGAATGTGGCTTGAAACTGAAATTAACTTCACTTATATAAAAATATTACACTACTTCTTTGCAAAGGAATAAAAGTTATACTCAGTATCTGGCTAACTTCATTGGTAAAGACTTGATATTTAATGTAAATTATAAATAAGTGTGTTGTTCATGTACTGTTCTGACTGTTGCTTCCTGACCTGCATACAGGTTTCTCAAGAGGCAGGTCAGGTGGTCTGGGATTCCCCTCTCTTTCAGAATTCTCCACAGTTTACTGTGATCCACACAGTCAAAGGCTTTGGCATAGTCAATGAAGCAGAAATAGATGCTCTTCTGGAACTCTCTTGCTTTCTTCATGATCCAGCGGATGTTGGCAATTTGATCTCTGGTGCCTCTACCTTTTCTAAAACCTGCTTGAACATCTGGGAGTTCACGGTTCACGTATTGCTGAAGCCTGGCTTGGAGAATTTTGAGCATCACTTTGCTAGCGTGTGAGATGAGTGCAATTGTGCGGTAGTTTGAGCATTCTTTGGCATTGCCTTTCTTTGGGATTGGAATGAAGACTGACCTTTTCCAGTCCTGTGGCCACTGCTGAGTTTTCCAAATTTGCTGGCATATTGAGTGCAGCACATTCACAGCATCATCTTTCAAGATTTTAAATAGCTCAACTGGAATTCCATCACCTCCACTAGCTTTGTTCGTAGTGATGCTTTCTAAGGCCCACTTGACTTCACATTCCAAGATGTCTGGCTCTAGGTCAGTGATCACATTATCGTGACTATCTTGGTCGTGAAGATCTTTTTTGTACAGTTCTTCTGTGTATTCCTGCCACCTCTTCTTAATATCTTCTGCTTCTCTTAGGTCCATACCATTTCTGTCCTTTATCGAGCCCATCTTTGCATGAAATGTTCCCTTGGAATCTCTAATTTTCTTGAAAAGATCTCTTGTTTTTCCTATTCTGTTGTTTTTCTCTATTTCTTTGCACTGATCACTGAGGAAGGCTTTCTTATCTCTCCTTGCTATTCTTTGGAACTCTGCATTCAGATGCTTATATCTTTCCTTTTCTCCTTTGCTTTTCGCCTCTCTTCTTTTCACAGCTATTTGTAAGGCCTCCTCAGACAGCCATTTCGCTCTTTTGCATTTCTTTTCCATGGGGATGATCTTGGTCCCTGTCTCCTGTACAATGTCCCGAACCTCCGTCCAGAGTTCATCAGGCACTCTATCTATCAGATCTAGTCCCTTAAACCTATTCCTCACTTCCACTGTTTAATCATAAGGGATTTGATTTAGGTCATATCTGAATGGTCTAGTGGTTTTCCCTACTTTCTTCAATTTAAGTCTGAATTTGGCAATAAGGAGTTCATGATCTGAGCCACAGTCAGCTCCTGGTCTTGTTTTTGCTAACTGTATAGAGCTTCTCCATCTTTGGCTGCAAAGAATATAATCAATCTGATTTTGGTGTTGACCATCTGGTGATGTCCATGTGTAGAGTCTTCCCTTGTGTTGTTGGAAGAGGGTGTTTGCTATGACCAGTGCGTTCTCTTGACAAAACTCTATTAGCCTTTGCCCTGCTTCATTCCGTGCTCTAAGGCCAAATTTGCCTGTTACTCCAGGTGTTTCTTGACTTCCTACTTTTGCATTCCAGTCCCCTATAATGAAAAGGACATCTTTTCTGGGTGTTAGTTCTAAAAGGTCTTGTAGGTCTTCATAGAACCGTTCAAATTCAGCTTCTTCAGCATTACTGGTTGGGGCATAGGCCTGGATTACTGTAATATTGAATGGTTTACCTTGGAAACAAACAGAAATCATTCTGTCGCTTTTAAGATTGCATCCAAGTACTGCATTTCGGACTCTTTTGTTGACCATGATGGCTACTCCATTTCTTCTAAGGGATTCCTGCCCACAGGAGTAGATATAATGGTCATCTGAGTTAAATTCACCCATTCCAGTCCATTTTAGTTCACTGATTCCTAGAATGTCTATGTTCACTCTTGCCATCTCCTGTTTGACCACTTCCAATTTACCTTGATTCATGGACCTAACATTCCAGGTTCCTATGCAATATTGCTCTTTACAGCACCGGACCTTGCTTCTATCATCGGTCACATCCACAACTGGGTATTGGTTTTGCTTTTGCTCCGTCCCTTTATTCCTTCTAGAGTTACTTCTCCACTGATCTCCAGTAGTATTCTGGGCACCTACCGACCTGGGGAATTCCTCATTTAGTATCCTATCATTTTGCCCTTTGATACTGTTCATGGGGTTCTCAAGGCAAGTATACTGAAGTGGTTTGCCATTCCCTTCTCCAGTGGACCACATTTGGCTGTGGTCCATGTGATCAGATCAACTAGTTTCCTGTGATTATGATTTCAGTGTGTCTGCCCCTCTGATGCATGGAACAACAGACTGGTTCCAAATAGGAAAAGGAGTACGTCAAGGCTGTATATTGTCACCTTGCTTATTTAACTTATATGCAGAGTGCATCATGAGGAACGCTGGGCTGGAAGAAGCACAAGGTGGAATCAAGATTGCTGGGAGAAATATCAATAATCTCAGATATGCTGATGACACTATCCTTATGGCAGAAAGTGAAGAGGAACTCAAAAGCCTCTTGATGAAAGTGAAAGAGGAGAGTGAAAAGGTTGGCTTGAAGCTCAACATTCAGAAAACAAAGATCACGGCATCTGGTCCCATCACTTCATGGGAAATAGATGGAAAAACAGTGGAAACAGTGTCAGACTTTATTTTTTGGGGTTCCAAAATCACTGCAGATGCTGATTGCAGCCAGGAAATTAAAAGACGCTTACTCCTTGGAAGGAAAGTTATGACCAACCTTGATAGTATATTAAAAAGCAGAGACATTACTTTGCCAACAAAGGTCCATCTAGTCAAGGCTATGGTTTTTCCCGTGGTCATGTATGGATGTGAGAGTTGGACTGTGAAGAAAGCTGATCGCCAAAGAATTGATGCTTTTGAACTGTGGTGTTGGAGAAGACTCTTGAGAGTCCCTTGGACTGCAAGGAGATCCAACCAGTCCATTCTAAGGGAGATCGATCCTGGGTGTTCATTGGAGGGACTGATGCTAAAGCTGAAACTGCAATACTTTGGCCACCTCATGCGACGAGTTGACTCACTGGAAAAGACTCTGATGCTGGGAAGGGTTGGGGGCGGAAGAAGAAGGGGACGACTGAGGATGAGATGGCTGGATGGCATCACCGACTCTGGACTTGAGTCTGAGTGAACTCTGGGAGTTGGTGATGGACAGGGAGGCCTGGCGTGCTGTGATTCATGGGGTTGCGGAGAGTCGGACACGACTGAGCGACTGAACTGAACTGATAAATAAGTGTAAATGCAAAGATTAAGTAGGCTCTGCAATTAGGAAATTTTCATCCTCCTCCAAGCCACTATCATTTCTTGCCTAAAGGCCTGTTATCACCTACTGAATGTTCTGTCATTTTCACTCTTATTTACTTCCAATCCCACTCTCTACACCAAAACGTGGATGATCTTTTTGAAATGCAGACTTGACCCTATGACTCCTCTGTTTATGACCCATTAACAGCTTCTCTTTGTTTTTAGGGTAGAGTCCAAATTCATTTACCAGGGCCTCCAAGATGACTACTCATGTGGTCCTCTCTCCTTTAGCCTCACTTTAAAACAAAATGTATATATGTATATACATACATGTATACATATATATATAGCTGTTCCCACAGGGTCTTTAGTTGCGCCTATGAACCCTTCATTATAACACTATGGGATCTAGTTCCCTGCTGCTGCTGCTGCTGCGTCACTTCAGTCGTGCCCGACTCTGTGTGACCCCATAGACAGAAGCCCACCAGGGTCCCCCGTCCCTGGAATTCTCCAGGCAAGAACACTGGAGTCGGTTGCCATTTCCTTCTCCAATGTGTGAAAGTGAAAAGTGAAAGTGAAGTCGCTCAGTCGTGTCCAACCCTTAGCGACCCCATGGACTGCAGCCTACCAGGCTCCTCCATCCATGGGATTTTCTAGGCAAGAGTACTGGAGTGGCTTGCCATTGCCTTCTCCGACCAGGGATCAAATCTGAGCCCCCTGCATTCAGTCTTAGCCACTGGACTCACCAGGGAAGTTCCCAATCCTCGTTTTCAGTCTCTGTTTACTGAACTTCTCTCAGTTTCTCTAGCATGCTAATTCCATAGGACTCTAGACAGACCTGGAATACGCCTCTTCAGTTCCTCCCTATATACACGCTAACTGGCCAACTCCTGTTTATCCTTCAGTTTCCTGCCTAGTGCCACCTCCTCCCTAAAGCCTTCTTTTGCCCAGATCATTCCGGGGAATCCTATGAACCTCTCTTGTTTGCTCCCTGTGATTTCCCCCACAGCACTTTACCACTGCTGTGCTCCAGGAGAGCAGGGAGAGGCTCCCTCCCTCCCTCCACACACAGGTAGCACACTAAGCAGAGCCGTCTGGCACAAGAAGGCGTGCGGTAAATGTTGAATGAAAGAAACAAGCCCAGAAGACTTATTCCCACCACCAACTCAATGGACACAAATTTGAGTAAACTCTGGGAGATAGTGAAGGACCAGGAAGCCTGGCGTGATGCAGTCTCTGGGGTCGCAAAGACTCAGACACAACTTAGTGACTGAACAGCAACAAAAGCAACAACTGAAGCATTAATTGATAATGGTTTAAAAACGCTTCCTGGAGGATGGAAGATATTCAGATAAAATTTTGAAGCCGAAAGGAATGGATCTCTACTGGTAAGGCTTCAGTTACTGGCATATTTCTCAGCTAGAGGCTTTCTACCTCTTGATACTTCCTGGCTGTTCACCAGGAGAAAAGGGACCAGTTACGTCTGCCATTACCCTTGAATCCCTAGGGCATCTGTCCCCTGCTGACATCACCCTGGTCTCTGCTTCTGCGGTCACATTACTTTCGCTTTTGTGATCAAATCTCCCTCTGTTTTTCTCTTGTAAGGACACTTGTGACTACATTGAGTGCTGTCTGAATAATCCAGAACAATCTCCCTAGCTCAGGAGCCTTACTTACTCACACCCGCAAAGTCCCCTTTGCAATATAAGGCCACGTTTCCAGCTTCCAGGGCGTAGGAAGTTTGTATCTCTGAGGCCATTACTCCGTCTATCATGTGTGCTGGTGCTCAGTCGCTTCAGTCGTGTCCAGCTCTTTGTGACCCTGTGGACTGTGGCCTGCCAGGCTCCTCTGTCCATGGGCTTCTCCAGGCAAGAGCCCTGAAGTGGGTTGCCATGCCCTCCTCCTGGGGCTCTTCCTGACCCAGGGATCAAACTCACATCTCTTGCATCTCCTACATTGGCAGGCAGCTTGTTTTCTACCAGGGCCTCCTGGGAAGCCCAGTCTCTCATGGGTCCACTTCAAATTTGAATTTTTTATCATGTTGTCTCTTTAAAAAAACAAGTGCTTTGTTTGTTTGAGTTGCTTTATTTTTATAACTCTAACAGGCTCTTCATAATTGTTCTTTTCTTCATTTCTCATAGACCAAAACTTTGTTTTCATAAGAAAGAGGAAGTATATCTGAAACCAACAAAACACTTCAGCTTTGTTTTCTGTCAGGCATTTATTTTGAAAGGCACCTCCAGTGAAACTAAAGTTAAATAAATATTTATCTGATTAAAGGTTTGTTTTAGACAGGACAAAAAAGAAAACTTCCAGACATTTCTGTTAGGCAAAGGCCTGAGCAACATAGGTTTTAATGTTTCTGCTCTTAACAGATCTAGTACCACCTATTTAGAATGGAGCAATTTATGGTATGGGGATTTTTGCTATTCTGTTTTGACTTCACAGTTGTGGTGCTTAAAAAGCAACTTAAGTGGAATTTGCCCTTTAGGCCGCTATCTCATAACCCTGAATACCTGTTCAACCACATATCCCCAGGTTACATCAAGTTTCTGATGGAAATAGTTTTAATTATAGCTCCCTGAAGGCACATAATTTGAGAGCCTGCATGCAGAGCCTGGAGCTGCTCTCTGATGGAGACCCTTAGTTTCAGACCTAGATCAGGTAAGGAGGAAGCTATTCCTAGAAAGAACCCCAGACTTCTCAGCTCAGTTGCCATGGACATGAATTCGTTACTTCCAGCCCAGTGCTGTCCAAATAGAAATATAATACAAACATTCTATTTAAATACGTAGTTGACATTTTTCTAGCAGCTATGTTAAAAACATCACAAAGAGTAAGTGAAATTAATTTTAATGATACAGTTTGCTGCTGCTGCTGCTAAGTCACTTCAGTTTACTTAACCCAATATACCAAAATATCATTTCAACACCAATCAATAAATAATTATTACAAAAGTTTAAAGTTTACATTCTTTTAACATTTTTTTTCATGTTAGGTCTTGATTCTGGTGTATATTTCAGACCTCTGGAGCATCTCAGTTTGAACCAGCCGCATTTCAAGTGTTCAGTAGTCTATGTGGATTAGATAGTCTTTCTTGATGACTAACAAAACTTTGGGTTTCCCAGGTGCTAAAGAATTGCTACATTGCTAAAGAATCCACCTACCAATGCAGGAGACATGAGTTTGATCTCTGTGTCTGGAAGATCCCCTGGAGAAGGAAATGGCAACCCACTCCAGTATTCTTGCCTGGAAAATTCCATGGATAGAGGAGCCTGGCAGGTTACAGTCGATGCAGTGGCAAAGAGCCAGACACAACTTAGCAACTAAACAACGAAACTAGTCAATAGTGGCTCTTTGCCATCAAAGACATGCTCTTTTACTCCTTTATATACATCTCTGATTTTGTTGTAGTTTTGCTTATTGGTTTTCTTATTAGCTGTAAATCTTTGTTTTTAAATAAACAAACCTTTTTTTCTAGAGATTAAAAAGAAATTGTGTGTGGTTTTTTTTTCAGTGGGAATCAAGAACTTCTTCTTAATGAAAGTCGGAGGATAACCCATAGGATAACCCCTATGTTGCTCAGGACTTTGCCTAACAGAAATCTCTGAAAGCTTTTTGTCCTAAAACAAACCTTTAATCAGATAAATATTTATTTAAATTTGGTTTTACTGGAGGTGCCTTTCAAAAGTAGTAAAAATGAGATAAAATGATTTTTATTTCCCTGGTTAGCTTCACAGATGCTCTCTGAGCCCTTCAAAATATCTCCTCCAAGACTCAGAATGTGACCTTGGTCTGAAAGACGCACATGGGAAATGGTGATGGAGCCATATCACAGCTGCTCTAGCAAAGCCTACATGCTTCCCAGGATGGCAGTAACACCTTCTCAGCACAAGGTCAGGACCAGACTGTGAAATAAACTTGTTATATCTGGGATTCCTCTATCAACTTAAAAAATAGTTGCAACCTGAAAGTTGAGAGTTAAGTTTTATTCAATGGAAATTTTTAGGACTTAGCCTGGGAGACAGCATCTCAAGTAGCCTTTAGAGAACTGCTCCAAGGAGCCGAGGGAAGGAGCTAGGTTATATAGAAGTCTTACAACGAAAGGGAGGTAGTCTGAACATCAAAGATTATTGTCAGTTAAAGAAAACCTGGTATCTCAAGTTAAGGAATTTAGTTAGCACTTTTCTATGAATCCAGTTCAGTCGCTCAGTCAAGTCTGACTCCTTGTGTCCCCATGGACTGCAGCACTCCAGGACTCCCTGTCCATCACCAACTCCCAGAGCTTGCTCAGACTCATGTCCATCGAGTCAGTGATGCCATCCAACCATCTCATATTCTGTTGTCCTCTTCTCCTCCTGCCTTCAATCTTTCCCAGCATAAGGGTCTTTTCCAATGAATCAGTTCTTTGCATCAGGTGGCCTAAGTATTGGGGTTTCAGCTCCTGGTTTCTATGTATGGGAAGATGCAAGAGTCTGGACTCACTGTAATCATTCCTTTCATATGCATCTCAGCTGCCTGGGGCTAGTGTCTCACATTTTTTCACATCCTGAGTTCCTCAGTGTTTACCATAGGGAGTGGCTGCAGCCTTGTGGCTGCCAGATGGCAGGTATTGTTCTCCATCCCAGGTGCCCTCAGTGCTCAGAAATTCACATTTGGAGGGCTGGAATCACTGATGACTACGGCATCCTTGTTTACTGATATGGCAGGAAATACTCCATTTCTCACCTCAATCTCTGCTTAAAGAAAAAGCCCTGAATTGAGATTGGACGTTTCTCTTTCTTAGCTATTGGAAGACCTGTGAAAACTTACTTAAATTCTCTGTCTCAGGGCACTCATTAGTAAAATGGGGGAGTCAGACTAGATCAGTGGTTTTCTAACACTAAGCAGTGAACTCATTTTCCAAACAAAACTTTACAAGTCCTGGTACACGGAACAGATCCAAGTGGAGCTGCTCTGATAGCAGTCAGGGCAGGGAGTTGTAGGAGATGGGGGTTCAAACAGGAGCAGGGTGAACAACAGCCCTACTCTCTCAACCTTTCTTTTGTACCTGAAGCACAGCTTGAAAATCTGAATAGATGGTCTCCTCTGTAGTTTTCAGCATTAAATATTCTAATTCTCTGTTATTTTCCATCATGCTCTATCAGCCAGTGGTCTCAATCAACAAGCTGTAAACTAAAACCAAAGTAGGTGGAAGTCCATTTCCAAGAGGTTCAAGACTGACTTAGGACTTGCATGTGTTCTAAGTACTTTTCCTTTGGAGCATGCGACGAGTTGACTCACTGGAAAAGACTCTGACGCTGGGAGGGATTGGGGGCAGGAGGAGACAGGGATGACAGAGAATGAGATGGCTAGATGGCATCACTGACTCGATGGACATGAGTTTGAGTGAACTCCAGGAGTTGGTGATGGACAGGGAGGCCTGGCGTGCTGTGATTCATGGGGTCGCAAAGAGTCGGACATGACTGAGCGACTGAACTGAACTGAACTGAACCCTACTTCATAGCATTTCAAGCACACAATTTTCTCTTGGTATTTGAGGGACAATATTTTTTTCAGGTCTCAAACACTTCTGAAAGTCCATAAAAAACTCAGAAGCTGAAGGTAGAATGCTTTCAGTGCTTGACGGATAAGTGGCCCAAAGGAAGGCATCTCAATGTTCTGTCTCCACAGGTCCAATTTTCTTTATTTCCAATGATGGAATGTGATGGAGCAAAACTGGTTAATGTGCAAAACTGTCCATTTCTTTCAGGAAAAAGCTCTTTTTAACCCCAAATAATCCCTATTGTGGCCTTTCCCAGTGTAAAGACTTCACCTGCAAAGCAGGAGATGCAAGAAATGAGGGTTCCTGGGCCAGGAAAATCTCCTGGAAGAGGAAGTGGTAACCCATTCCAGTATTCTTGCCAGGAGAATCCCAAGGACAGAGGAGCCTGGTTGGCTACAGTCCATAGGGTACAAAGAGTCAGACGTGACTGAGTGACTGAACACATACACAATCCCTACCTTGTGGCTAGGATATTAAAAGAGCTAGTCTAGTATATCAAAACTGTGAGCTAATGAATGAAGGGAAATGGGAGCTATGGAAAAATTGCAGTAAAACTGAAGCTTGGTACATATTAAAATACCTGATCTGAATCTGAGTATTTCAGGGTAGTGACCATTGACATAATAAATAATGTCTGACTTTGATATTACTAAGAGGAAAAAATACTTAATAATTTGGTAAAGCAACTGGGAGAATAGAAATAGAATGTATAACTTTTTGACTCATTATTATGGTCTCTGATTCAAAGATTCAGAATCTCTGCTGAAATTCTCTCATGCTTCTTGTCCTCTTTTTTTGTATTAGATACTTTAGCATATGAATCACAGTTATTTAAAGTCCCTTTCTGATAATTTGAATATCTGGATCAGATTCTTTGATTGCTTGTGTCTTGACACTGTTTTTTTCCCCTTAATTTTTGTACGCCCTATAATTTTTTCTTTTTAGTTCTATGACTTAAAGTTTTTTAATATAACTTTTTAAAGTTACTTTCCATTTATAGTTATTACAAAATGGAATAACTGTATTCCATTTACAGTTATTACAAAATATTACCAAATATATGTTCTCCATGTTGAACAATACATCCTTGAGCCTGCCTTATATTCAATAGTTTGTATCTCGAATTCCCCTTCTCCTATTTGCCTCTCACCCCAGTCATTAGTTTGTTCTGCATGAGTCTGCTTTGTTTATGCTGTTTTCACTAGTTTGTGGTACTTGTTAGACTTCACATATCAGTGATATCATACAGTTTCTCTGTTTGCTGTATATCCTATAATTTTTATCGGATGATGGACATTGTGTGTAGAAAAACAGTTGAGACTGGAATAGATAGTATTTGTGTCAATAGACCAATAGATATGGAGGGTTAATCAGTCTGGTCAGGAAGCGGGCTGAGTGTACCACAGGATTTCTGTTCAATAAAGAAAATCTAAACATAGATAGTAAAAAGGTGATGAATTGAGAGAAGATATTTTCAATATCCAGCATTAATAAATGTTACATCTCTAAAATATATAAGAAACAACTTCAAATCAACCACAAGAAGATAGGATGCCCAATAGTCAAAAATAGTCAAAATTTACCTATAGACAACTCTCAGAAAAGATACAGGATTAGCTAATAAGTATGTGCTCAGTCTCACTCTCTTCAGAACTGCAAATTAAAAAACTATGTTTGCCAATCAGATTGGCAAAAGTTTTCAAAGTCTGATGACACTGGATGTTGACAAAGAAAACACAAGAGCCCTCATGTGCTGGCAGTTTGAACTTGTGAGCAGGTGACCAATGTTCAGTGAATTTAGGGAAGTAACTCATTCCTGGCTATAAGAAGAGTTAATTTCCCAGAGTTTAGTTTGCATAGGACTAAAGAAAAGCATTGCCTATCATACCTTAGGTACTCAATAAATGTATATTGAGCAGACTTCTGAAGGTGTTCATCACAACATCGTTTTTGATAAGAGGAGCTGAGGCAACCCAATAATTCACTGTTAGAAGTACAGAAAAGCAAAACATGTATCAAAGTTACATTTGACAGTAGCTAACACTGGCTAACGGAGAAGGCAATGGCAAGCCACTCCAGTACTCTTGCCTGGAAAATCCCATGGATGGAAGAGCCTGGTAGGCTGCAGTCCGTGGGGTCGCTAGGGGTCGGACATGACTGAGCGACTTCACTTTCACTTTTCACTTTCAGACATTGGAGAAGGAAATGGCAACCCACTCCAGTGTTCTTGCCTGGAGAATCCCAGGGATGGGGGAGCCTGGTGGGCTTCCATCTATGGGGTCACACAGAATCGGACACAACTGAAGTGACTTAGCAGCAGCAGCAGCAGCAACACTGGCTAAACTATTGCAGTGTACCAGGCAGTCCGTCAAGTGCTTTCACATGATTGTTCTCACAACAGTGCTGTCAGGTATTTATTTCACAAAGAACAGCTTAAGTCAGATTAAGCAGGAGGTCATGTAAGCAGTAAGAGGGTGACCTGGGTTGGAACCCAGACACCTGGCTCCAGCAACCAAGCACGGAGCCACCTGTGACCAGGGTTGCCTGCCTTCAGTCCTGTGCATCTCTACTGGAGACCTGCCCTGGGGTGGGACCATTCCCACCTTCCCAGACAGCACTTTCTGTCAAGGGTCTTCTCTCCCTCTTTGACTGTTTCCTGTACAGCATATCTTAACTAAGCTCAGAATGATTCTTCCTTTATGTAGTTAGTGAAAGGGTTTCCTCCCAGGCTTTTCAAATCTCTTAAGGTCCTGTCATGAGGAGCTGGAACCTTAGGCAGCCTCTTTCCTAGTCTTGTGGTTCGTTTTCAAATTACCTGAGACAATACGGCGACTCCCTCCTCCATGTCCCTTTACCCTGGGGTTCAGGCACGTATAGTCCTAACAGGATATTTCAGAGATATTCTTTGTGTATCTTTGTGTGTTGCCAAGGGGCTTTAGACATGTCAATGTTAATCATTACACGAGACTACGGGACAGTGAATCCCTCGGAGGCAACTTAGGTCTGGAGGGCTATTTTATGTACAGTAAAAGACCTCAGGCTACTAAACTTCAGCATTTTGTCTTATTTTTATAAAATGTTCTATTGTCTCCTTCTTTATGTATTTTTCATCTCTTTCACTCCTGTCTCCTTTCTCACTTGTCAGTGAGTTTCCTCCTTTGTAGGTCTGGTGTCCTGGTTTGAATTTTGCCTAAAGAAGAGGTCATTAAGTCCTGAGCCCAACATTGAAGGGCTGTGTGTGTGAGCTCAGTGGAAACTATTTTCAAGTTCAAGCACTGCTTCAGTCATTATGTGCCACACACGATACCCTGCACTGTGCTGCATTTCTTACTTCATCCTCGCGACCACCCTGTCAGCCGGGGATAAGTGTCCCCATTATGCAGACACTGAAGTTAAGCAAGGGGGAGGGTCTTGCCAAGGGTCAAATAGTTAAAAGTTTACAGCCCAGGTCTTTTGGCAGAACCACCTCAAAGTCCTCCATTCTTTTTCCCTGTTGCTGATTTCCATACTCTAAATTGTCAGTTAATTAACCTCTATTTAAATAGTGCATTTCTGTGTTTAATTTCCTTTTTTCCCCTAAACACAAGTTGCCTGTAATTTGAAATACCGTCTTACTTTAAAAATATTCAATGGTCTAATAGAGATGAATCAGCAAATGGAAATTTCCTGTGAGGAAAAAAAGATCACTTTATAACCTGAAACACAATTCAGCTCTTCTCAAGCCAAGCTCTGTTTTCACTAGCCTGGCTGTTGTGTCAGGGAGGAGTCGTCTCCTTTCCTTTAAGCCTGTCTGTTTAATGATTTAGCAAGCACATGGTGCATCACGTATCAGGGACTATACTGAACCTTTTATAGATGTTAACTCCCTTAGTCCCACAGTGGAAACAAATATCATTATCCACATCTCACAGATGAGGAGACTGAGGTTCAGAGAGTGCTATCTATTTTTAAGTGGCAAAGGCAAGATTGGCAGCCTGGTAGCTCACGTCTAGAGTCCAGGAACATAAGCACTGCACCATGGTCCTTCTTTGCTAACTCCTGCTCTGCTAGGCAAAGTAGAACAACAGCACGCAGGGGGGTGAAAGAACTCAGGGGGTAGCCTGGGAGACCCTTCTCTGTGGATTGCTTGACAGAGGTTTGAAGGCCAAACAGCCTAACATGAAACTATCCTTAGTGCCTCTATCAGCTGGGCTGTTCCAGCGGACTATTGCTGTGGGCTCAGAAAGGAAGAGGGGGCCCTCAGGAATTGTTAACTGACACGGCTTTGGTCTGAAGCAAATTAGTGTGAAGGAGAAACGTGGTAGTCTTTTAGACAACGTGTAGCGAAGTGACCGCCCACTGTGGCTTTTCTTACTAGAACCACCTGCCTGGCATTTTAGAAGGGTCCAGGTGTTTAGAATACCTTAGACATAAGTAGAGCAAGTTGTTAAATCAGAAAGAAAAAAAAAAAAAGATATTTTTTAACAAAGTGGATTGATGTGATTGGTTCACAGTCCTAAAATGGAAGGAGGGGGAAAAAATTGCATTTTGCTTCTGCTTTTAGTTTATAGGATGAAAAATACTCTCAATTCTGCCTTTATCCACAGAGGGGAGCAGAGCGGTTATAAAAACCCGGGTCTAAGCACAATGTAATAAGGTTCCATTATTCAGAGTCTGAATCTTCTGTCTATGAAACATCCTGACTTCTTGTTTCCCATTTCACTTTTCTCTTGGTTCCAGACTTTGGATTAGTTAGGTCACAAGAGGAAGAACAGGATAAGGGACCCATGGACTATAGAGTCCATGGATTTCTCCAGGCTGAGATACTGGAGTGGGTCACCATTCCCTTCTCCAGGGGATCTTCCCAACCCAGGGACTGAACCCAGGTCTCCTGCATTCCAGGCAGATTCTTTACCAGCTGAGCTACCAGGGAAGCCCCTAAAACTAAAAAGATGAAGGACCAATTTGCTCACAAGTTTCCTTTTAAAAAAAAATTATTTATTTTTGGCTGTGTTGGGTCTTCGCTGCTGCGCGGGTTTTTCTCCAGGGGAGGCTATTCTTAGTCGCAGTGCACGGGCTTCTCATTGTGATGGCTTCTCTTATTGTGGAGCATGGGCTCTAGGGCACGCAGGTCTCGGTTGTTGCAGCCTGGCTTTAGAGCGCAGGCTCAGTTTTCGTGGCCCACGGCCTTAGTTGCTCTGTGGCATCTTAGTTGCTCTGGGATCTTCCCAGATCAGGAATCAAACCTGTGTCAGTGCCCTGGCAAGCAAATTCTTCGTCACTCAGCCACCAGGGAAGCCCCCAGGGAAAGGAATCTTTCCTTTCTAAAGATTGATGAGAAAGAGCTTTTCAAACAGGACCATGTAGTTGTATGGAATCGAGACTCACCAAAGTCTCCTGGGAAATTCAGAAAACCCAGGAAGTCCCAAGGCTGGGTCTCTCTTAGCATCTCTGCTTTCCTCCTCTCCATGCCTCGGCCCTTCCACTTTCTTTTTCTCTGTCTCTGAGTATCTCTGTGTCTTTTTGTCCATACTCTGTCCACTTCTCTCCACCAGCCAATCTCCATGTCCTCTGTTTTACAGAGCGCAGACTTTACCTCATTTGAACATTAGCTTCAGTGTGATTCTTAAAATCAGTTTGATATCAGAGCCCTCCCTTTCCCTTCAGCTCTGTGACTGCATTGCTCAGTCTCTCAGTTTCCCAGTTTCTGGTTCCCATGAGAGCTGTTTGCATGGTCCATCTTTTTTTTTTTTTTTTTGGTATTAAATTCCTTTATTATAGTGCAAATAACTTTCAGCAGTGACATCATAACGAAAGAAAACATTGAGCAACATTTGACACCATGCAGTAAATAAGAAAGTGTTTCTTTGAAAATATGTCATCATAGGAACACTATTTCTACATTAATAATGTAGCTGGAAAATGCCAAGTCTGTTTCTCTCAAGGTAAAAGGGCTCCCTCCCTCTTTTTGGATATTTTCTTTTTAGTGCAAATGAAAGGATTTGCAATTTTAGCAAATCACCAATTCTAAGAGTGATCTCTTTGGAAGTTTTGAACTAAGGTTGGCATGATTTGAAATGGGGTTTCAAATTAAAAGAAAACAAAAATTTTAAGACAATTCTGGGATAGCCCAGAAAGTAGAAGTCACTTCTATTAACTTTTAAGTAGAATACGTATATCCACTCCAATTTTGATGCAGAAATGAACAGACTGTCTAAAGCCTGCCTATTATTCCCCCTTAACCTGATTGTTATTTTTGTTCCTTGGTTTTGGTCATACTGCAGAATTAGGGCTCTGGTCAGAAACAACACCTTACACACCCAGATGCTTTCCCGTGAAGCTTAAAATTGTACTTTTCATTCTGAATTCCCACCTTAGACCTCACATGCTAATGAGAGGATGTGAACAGTTTCCAGTTTACAGCTAATAATTAGTACAGCTGGACTAGCCCCCCACTAACTTAATTATACTTAAATCAGACCATCACATCATCAAGATTAATTTCAATAGGCTTAACCAAGAGGTTCTCACTGACCCTACAGAACAATGAAGGGTTTACAGTGTATCTTTACACGAAGCTGCCTGAGGGCTTGTCTGCCAACCGGTTCCTGACAGGTAGAGAGAACAGTGTCAGTTCCAACAGTTATACTCCCAACTCTAGTTTCTGCTGAATTGTGCAGTGGGTGGGAATGGATGCCCACTGAAAGAAAACGTCCTGTTGGGGTTGGGGGGTGTCTTCTACCACAAGGAGAATCAAAACCCCTACCAATATACTTCAGGATGCCCTCTAGGTTGCTCTAGAAACATGACAAAATCTAGTGGCTGCACAAGGTTAGTCATGGGCTCCAAATACCCGGAGCCAGAGCACAGCCCTCCTGCCTGAATATTGCTGGTTAGGTCAGCTGGGACATAACGCTTTTCAATGCTCAGCCAGTCTTGTCGGATAAAGCATCTTCTTACATAACACAATGGAACTGTGCTAAACAGTTTCAAAGTTGAAGAGAATCCAAATATATCACCTGTTCTAAAAATTCACAATTTTACTTTTCCTTTTTCTTAAACTTTGGTACTGAAACACTGTCTACATTCTTGACACGTGACAATCATGTGGCCACTTCAGTGCCTCTGCAGGTTGTGTAAAAAAGCTCAAAAAGTAAAGAAGGACAAGGACATGTCATAACAAGACGCAGTATGCTGTACAAACAAAACCTAAATTATATATAAATACACCCCCACCCCTGGTGGCTCAGATGGTAAAGCATCCGCCTACAATGTGGGAGAACTGGGTTCAATCCCTGGGTGGGGAAGATCCCCTGGAGAAGGAAATGGCAACATACTCCAGTACTCTCGCCTGGAAAATCCCATGGACAGAGGAGCCTGGTAGGCTACAGTCCACGCGTCACAAAGAGACTGAGCAACTTCACACCCCCACCCCAGCACCCCTTTCCCCCGCCACCACTAGCTGACCAGAGCAATGCCAAGGGTCCTTCTCCCCAAGGCCAATGCAGTTTGTGAAATCCAGCACCTAGGACATGTGTATCACTGCAGGCTTTTCCTTTGGTCTAATCAGTTCCACAAGTACAGGGAAAATCCCAGAGCTTCACTGGAGCATTCACACTATTGGCTGGACTCAAAGACCTAGCGTCCTGGGAGTTAACTTTTCAGATAATATAAGTGGATCATTTCCTAGGTTGGATCCTATCTTATTGTACTATCTCAGCAGAGCCCACGCAGTAGGAAGCATCTTCTACTCGGCAGCTCCAAAGGCATTGCTTAGGGATGGGTGAGGGTCATATAATAAAAGTGGTACAATGTGCTAACAGCTTCAGTTCAGTTCAGTTCAGTCGCTCAATCGTGTCCGACTCTTTGTGACCCTATGAACCGCAGCAGGCCAGGCCTCCCTGTCCATCACCAACTCCCGGAGTTCACCCAAACCCATGTCCATTGAGTCAGTGATGCCATCCAACCATCTCATCCTCTGTCGTCCCCTTCTCCTTCTGCCCCCAATCTTTCCCAGCATCAGGGTCTTTTCAAATGAGTCAGTTCTTTGCATCAGGTGGCCAAAGTATTGGAGTTTCAGCTTCAGCATCAGTCCTTCCAAAGAACACCCAGGACTGAAAATTGATATAAATTCTTTCCAAGTAAGTTATTTGGGCCCATTTGCTTCCGCTTTCCATTGCATTCCCAAATCATTTTCATACTATACCTTTAAAAATGCATATAACAGTCCATTTTAAAAACTGTCAATGCAATTATCTGTTAATGTGTTTTCAATTAGGTTAATAACTCGATGAGCTATTATGTAGATCTAAGGAAAAGTAGTTAGTCTTAAGGAAGCCAATACTGTGCTAATTCACAGTAAGGAGAAAAAGCAATATAAGTAGAATTTTATATAATCATCAAAAACTTGAAAAGCATTCTTACTGAACTGTTGCAAAGTTTTCCCAAAAGCACTTACAGCAATTTATATCAAGAGATCCTAAGTTTAGGGGTAGGAGGATAAGACTCAACTCTTTAAGGTAGAAATTCACCTTTCTTATGATGGTAATAGGTAATTTCCCCGCTCTGCTGCTGCTGCTGCTGCTGAGTCGCTGCAGTCGTGTCCGACTCTGTGAGACCCCATAGACGGCAGCCACCAGGCTCCGCCGTCCCTGGGATTTTCCAGGCAAGAACACTGGAGTGGGTTGCCATTTCCTTCTCCAATGCATGAAAGCAAAAAGTGAAAGTCGCTCAGTCGTGTCCAACTCTTAGCGACCCCATGGACTGCAGCCTACCTGGCTCCTCCATCCATGGGATTTTCCAGGCAAGAGTACTGGAGTGGGGTGCCATTGCCTTCTCCTCAGACCTAAGATAATTGTACATTCAAAAGTTCATAACTAACTGTTCTTGAGACATTAATCATTCTCTAACACATATACTGAGTAGAAATAAATAACTACAAGAAAGCTTAAAAAATTTGAGTTAACATCATGCTGTGCAAAAAATAAAAAAAAAACAAAAACAAAACCTTGAACAACCTACATTTATGTTAAATACCCTGACTAAAATGCTGGTTGTGCTACCCAATTACACTTCAGTGCAGAAATGAGTTGATTTCTGTGTACCATCTTTGTTATTTCAAGTCTTTAGCACTTTTGTTCTAAATATCACCTGGCTTTGAAGAGATGGATAACTTATTACCAAATCACAAATCCATTTCAGTTAAATCTGAATAAAATCCAGTATAAATGTATTTGTCCTGGGAATAATGGCTCCATGTCTTAGTTCTGACAGCTTCCTAAGGGCAAACCACCATTGAAGTCATTTGGGTTAACTGCACAGAAAGAAGAGACAGTGAAGTCTGCCTTTTTGTTTTCTTTTTAAGTCATCAGACCTTGCTAGGACACTTCTTTCAGACCAACAGTCAGACAGTTGTGGCACCTGATGCTCTGACACAGATGTGGTTTAAACAACATCAGCCAAACTTAGTGATCTGGAGGTCTCCGTTGATCTTTATGGTGTCCACTGCAGATAACATTTGAATGCAGTGGTAAAAATCAGAAAGTTGGTGTCCATCCACAAACACTCTGCAACCTGGGTGCTAACAAAGGATTTCCATCCTGAATGACTGGTCTGAGACGAATGGAAAGTAAGGGATTGCTGACTGTTCTTCACCCTTTTCCCCAGATATACAAGAATTTCTGAGTAGCTGCTGGTCTGTGAACACTGCTTTGAGTTCAATTGCCACCTCAGCGGGAGTATCTTCCAAATTACCACAGGTCAAGCTGATAGCAAAGCTCTCTGTGTTGAGGTTTACAATGCCCATCACTAACACCTTCTTGCCTGGTCTCATGCCACCTTTAATGTGCTCACAAAATGGCACGATCAGTCATGGGAAGTTCATGTCAGTTTGAACTGGAGAGTCCAAGGAGCTGTTTAAATGTGCATCATCTAGTTTCACCACTGCATAACTGTCGGTCACGGACCCCACCATCTTCCCGTGTAGCACCACGGGGTGTGCAGCTGGTGGCTGGGCGGCGGGGCTGCATGACCCATCTTTTTAAGACAGGTTGCTAAAGCCATAGCAAACCGTCCAAGGCTCATCGGTGATGGGAATTAATATAACAAGTGTCTGTTTCAGTTACAGGGACTAGATGGAGGTGGGTCTTTCTCTTCAAAGGCTTGTGGGTGGACTAGTTTCATAAATGAGTACATTGCAACACAGGTGAAGTTCAGTTAAAATGAGTACATTGGCTGGAGACATACTTTAAAGGTCATCTCAGCATTTGTGCCACTGACCTTACTCCACATTAAAAAGTGATCAGTGTCTTTATGGTCCTTCCAGAACAAACTCCTTTGGATGAACTCCAAGACAGATGCTTTTGATATTAATGTCAAGTGTGGTTGAATTGTATTATGGAAATTTGGTAGGGTCAAATCTATCACTTTAATTTCTGATAGCATAAGTAGGTGAAAATAAAGACTGAAAAGATCTGGTCAGACCTGGGTTATCAGACAAAGATCTGGGTTATTTGTCATATGTCATGTGTGACCAGTCTTCAAACCAGCTTCCTTATCTGCAAAACACTGGTTCAGAAAATAAACTTTACCTCCTAGAACCACACTGCAATCTCACCTGCTTTTGTTTCTGGTGAGGCTCCATGCTGAGTTTTTGATGGACTGTTCTTCTCTGTCATAGGCAGTGTGCAATGGTGGTTACCAGTACAGTTTAAAGGTTAAACAAGCTGGCATATGTGCTGTTCTTAGAGTGTCTGTGTGTGTGTGTGTTACTCAGTCAGTCAAGTCCAAGTCTTTGCGACTCCATGGACTGCAGCTTTCCAGGCTCCTCTGTCTAATACTAGAGTGGATTGCCATTCCCTTCTCCAGGGTATCTTCCTGACCCAGGGTTGAATCTGGATCTCCCGCATTGCAGGCAGATTCTTTATCATCTGAGCCACCAAGGAAGGATAGCCTATCTCTTCTCTAGGGGAGCTTCCCGACCCAGAAATCTAACTGGGGTCTCCTGCATAGAGGACGGATTCTTTACCAGCTGAGCATAAACACTCATTCATACAAACACTGAATCTGAATCTCGTAATTTTCATGTCATAAAATCTTCTCAACCATTTAAAAATGTAAAAATCAGTCATAGCTTGAGGGCCAAACAAAACAAGCTGAGGGATGTATGGATTTGGCCTGTAGACCAGAGTTTGCCCACCACCAGCATAGAATATGCTTCAGTCGGGTCCAACTCTGTGCAAACCCATAGACGGCAGCTCACCAGGCTCCACCATCCCTGGGATTCTCCAGGCAAGAACACTGAAGTGGATTGCCATTTCCCTTCTCTGACATTGACTGTAGGGCCCTGGAATTGGTCCTATGATCTGAGTACCAATTTCTCTTTGGACATGGACTTCTGAGTCATAGAAAATACTATGATTCTCATTCAACTGGCAAATTATTTCACATTCAAAATTAACACCAGTTTTACAAAAGGCTTTTGTATGTCCTGAATGGTCTAGTGGTTTTCCCTACTTTTTTCAATTTAAGTCTGAATTTGGCAATAAGGACTTCATGATCTGAGCCACAGTCAGCTCCTGGTCTTGTTTTTGCTAACTGTATACAGCTTCTCCATCTTTGGCTGCAGAGAATACAATCAATCTGATTTCGGTGTTGACCATCTGGTGATGTCCATGTGTAGAGTCTTCCCTTGTGTTGTTGGAAGAGGGTGTTTGCTATGACCAGTGCTTTCTCTTGGCAAAACCCTATTAGCCTTTGCCCTGCTTCATTCCATGCTCCAAGGCCAAATTTGCCTGTTACTCCAGGTGTTTCTTGACTTCCTACTTTTGCATTCCGGTCCCCTATAATGAAAAGGACATCTTTTCTGGGTGTTAGTTCTAAAAGGTCTTGTAGGTCTTCAAAGAACCGTTCAACTTCGGCTTCTTCAGCATTACTGGTTGGGGCATAGGCCTGGATTACTGTAATATTGAATGGTTTACCTTGGAAATGAACAGAAATCATTCTGTCGCTTTTAAGATTGCATCCAAGTACTGCATTTCGGACTCTTTTGTTGACCATGATGGCTACTCCATTTCTTTTAAGGGATTCCTGCCCACAGGAGTAGATATAATGGTCATCTGAGTTAAATTCACCCATTCCAGTCCATTTTAGTTCACTGATTCCTAGAATGTCTACGTTCACTCTTGCCATCTCCTGTTTGACCACTTCCAATTTACCTTGATTCATGGACCTAACATTCCATGTTCCTATGCAATATTGCTCTTTACAGCACCAGACCTTGCTTTTATCACCAGTCACATCCACAACTGGGTATTTGTTTTGCTTTGGCTCCATCCCTTCATTCCTTCTAGAGCTATTTCCCCACTGATCTCCAGTAGCATACTGGGTACCTACCGACCTGGGGAATTCCTCATTCAGTATCCTATCATTTTGCCCTTTGATACTGTTCATGGGGTTCTCAAGGCAAGTATACTGAAGTGGTTTGCCATTCCCTTCTCCAGTGGACCACATTTGGCTGTGGTCCATGTGATCAGATCCACTAGTTTCTTGTGATTATGATTTCAGTGTGTCTGCCCTCTGATGCCCCCTCACAGTACCTACCGTCTTATTTGGATTTCTCTTACCTTGGGCGTGGGATATCTCTTCACAGCTGCTCCAGCAAAGCGCAGCCGCTGCACGTTACCTTGGACGAGGGGTATCTCCTCAAGGCCGCCCCTTCTTATCTTGAACATGGAGTAGCTCCTCTCGGCCCTCCTGCGCCCGCGCAGCCACCGCTGATTGGACGTGGGGTAGCGTGGGGTAGTTCCTCTCGGCCGCGCTTCTTTGCGTGGTCGGTTGCGCCCCGGCAGCGCCTCTCGCGTCTTTGCCGCCGGACGGTGCCTCTCGCTGACTAGATCTGATGGATAGAGTGCCTGATGAACTCTGGACGGAAGTTCGTGACATTGTACAGGAGACAGGGACCAAGATCATCCCCATGGAAAAGAAATGCAAAAAAGCAAAATGGCTGTCTGAGGAGGCTTTACAAATAGCTGTGAAAAGAAGAGAAGCGAAAAACAAAGGAGAAAAGGAAAGATATAAGCATCTGAATGCAGAGTTCCAAAGAATAGCAAGGAGAGATAAGAAAGCCTTCCTCAGCGATCAGTGCAAAGAAATAGAGGAAAACAACAGAATAGGAAAAACAAGAGATCTCTTCAAGAAAATTAGAGATTCCAAGGGAACATTTCATGCAAAGATGGGCTCGATAAAGGACAGAAATGGTATGGACCTAAGAGAAGCAGAAGATATTAAGAAGAGGTGGCAAGAATACACAGAAGAACTGTACAAAAAAGATCTTCATGATGAAGATAATCACGATGGTGTGATCACTCACCTGGAGCCAGACATCTTGGAATGTGAAGTCAATTGGGCCTTAGAAAGCATCACTATGAACAAAGCTAGTGGAGGTGATGGAATTCCAGTTGTGCTATTTCAAATCTTGAAAGATGATGCTGTGAAAGTGCTGCACTCACTTTCAATATGCCAGCAAATTTGGAAAACTAAGCAGTGGCCACAGGACTGGAAAAGGTCAGTCTTCATTCCAATCCCAAAGAAAGGCAATGCCAAAGAATGCTCAAACTACCGGACAATTGCACTCATCTCACACGCTAGTAAAGTCATGCTCAAAATTCTCCAAGCCAGGCTTCAGCAATATGTGAACTGTGAACTCCCAGATGTTCAAGCAGGTTTTAGAAAAGGCAGAGGCACCAGAGATCAAACTGCCAACATCTGCTGGATCATGGAGAAAGCAAAAGAGTTCCAGAAAAACATCTATTTCTGCTTCATTGACTATTCCAAAGCCTTTGACTGTGTCGATCACAATAAACTGTGGAACATTCTGAAAGAGATGGGAATCCCAGACCACCTGACCTGCCTCTTGAGAAACCTGTATGCAGGTCAGGAAGCAACAGTCAGAACTGTACATGAAACAACAGACTTGTTCCAAATAGGAAAAGGAGTACGTCAAGGCTGTATATTATCACCTTACTTATTTAACTTATATGCAGAGTACATCATGAGGAATGCTGGGCTGGAAGAAGCACAAGCTGGAATCGAGATTGCTGGGAGAAATATCAATAACCTCAGATATGCAGATGATGCCACCCTTATGGCAGAAAGTGAAGAGGAACTCAAAAACCTCTTGATGAAAGTGAAAGAGGAGAGTGAAAAGATTGGCTTGAAGTTCAACATTCAGAAAACAAAGATCATGGCATCTGGTCCCATTACTTCATGGGAAATAAATGGGAAAACAGTGGAAACCGTGTCAGACTTTATTTTTTTGGGCTCCAAAGTCACTGCAGATGCTGATTGCAGCCATGAAATTAAAAGACGCTTACTCCTTGGAAGGAAAGTTATGATCAACCTAGATAGCATATTAAAAAGCAGAGACATTACTTTGCCAACCAAGGTCCGTCTAGTCAAGGCTATGGTTTTTCCCGTGGTCATGTATGGATGTGAGAGTTGGACTGGGAAGAAAGCTGATTGCTGAAGAATTGATGCTTTTGAACTGTGGTGCTGGAGAAGACTCTTGAGAGTCCCTTGGACTGCAAGGAGATCCAACCAGTCCATTCTAAAGGAGATCAATCCTGGGTGTTCATTGGAAGGACTGATGCTAAAGCTGAAACTGCAATACTTTGGCCACCTCATGCGACGAGTTGACTCACTGGAAAAGACCCTGATGCTGGGAAAGATTGGGGGCAGGAGGAGGAGAAAGGGACAACAGAGAATGAGATGGCTGGATGGCATCACCAACTTATGAACATGAGTTTGAGTGAACTCCGGGAGTTGGTGGTGGACAGGGAGGCCTGGTGTGCTGTGGTTTATGGGGTCGCAAAGAGTCAGACACGACTGAGCGACTGAACTGAACTGAACTTTTTATGTCCAAATATGCCTCATTTGTTTCTGAGATCAAATCACTGAATCAGGTAGGGAAGAAATTACTAGCCCCCTTTTACAGAGAAGGAGAAAGTCTCAGAAGGATTAAGCAAGGTACTAAGGATCATAGTCAATAAGAAATAGACATGAGATCTAACCCTAGTCCCCAGGATTCAACTGCTCTTTTACTATACCTTTTTCATCTTTATGACAAATTTTAGGAAAAGCTATCAGCTCCTGGCTATGTATACCCAAAGAAAGGACTGCTCCCACAGGTGAAGCAGAAGCTCTCATAACCAGGATTTGCTGCTGCTGCTGCTGCTAAGTCACTTCAGTCGTGTCCGACTCTGTGTGACCCCATAGACGGCAGCCCACCAGGTTCCCCCGTCCCTGGAATTCTCCAGGCAAGAACACTGGAGTGGGTTGCCATTTCCTTCTCCAATGTGTGAAAGTGAAGTCGCTCAGTTGTGTCTGACTCGTAGCGACCCCGTGGACTGCAGCCTACCAGGCTCCTCCGTCCATGGGATTTTCTAGGCAAGAGTACTGGTCTAAAATTTGCTAGTACCGCACTTTGCTAGTTAAGGAATGGTTTGTATGCACTGTGAGGAGGACAGAGAGAGAGAGAAAGAAATATGTCTGCTGACACTCTGCAACCCCAGAAACTTGACCTCAGGAAGCAGGCCCTGAGGGATTTGAGTCTCCTCTGAAATCTCTTATTATGGCAGTTATCATGTATCCAGCATACCCTGTCTCAAAGCCCCATGGCCTCTGTTTGCTTTTCTATCTGTTATGTGTCCCAAAGGTCCAATACAAGGAAGAAAGAAAAAGAAGAGAAAGTGACTGCAAAGTGAGTTTATGTCTTAGCTATAGTGTAGAAACTAGAATTTCTTCTTTGGTATGCTGCCTACATGTTGGTATTATGCCACCACATTGACTGTTGCTGCTGCTGCTGCTGCTAAGTCGCTTCAGTCGGGTCCAACTCTGTGCAGCCCCATAGATGGCAGCCCACCAGGCTCCACCATCCCTGGGATTCTCCATGCAAGAACACTGAAGTGGATTGCCATTTCCCTTCTCCGACATTGACTGTAGGGCCCTGGAATTGGTCCTACAATCTGAGTACCAATTTCTCCTTGGACATGGACTTCTGAGTCATAGAAAATACTATGATTCTCATTCAACTGGCAAGTTATTTCACATTCAAAATTAACTACTTAATTAAAAAAACATTAAAATTATATATATATATATATATATACACACACACTATTGTATAACTGTACAAGTTACAAGGTGGCTCAGACAGTAAAGAATTTGCCTGCAACACAAGAGATGTGGGTTCGATCCCTAGGTTGGGAAGATCCCCTGGAGAAGTGAATGGCTACCCATTCCAGTATTCTTGACTGGAGAATTCCATGGACAGAGGAACCTGGAATGCTATAGTCCATGGGGTCACAAAGAGTCAAACATGACTGAGTGACTAAAACTTCAAGTAGAGTAAGATTTAAAGATATATAAGGACTTAGTCTGTTCAGGTTGCCATAACAAATACTAAAGACATTTATTTTTAACAATCTGGAGGCTGAGAAGTCCCAAATCAAGGTGCCAGGCTTTTTGTTTCCTGGGAAGGACTCTTTTCCCGGTTTACAGATGGCTCCCTTCTTCCTGCATTCTCACATAACTTCTTTGTGCAGTTGGGGAGAGAGAGAAGGCCAAACTCTCCAGTGTCTCTTTTTATAAGGGCACTAATCCCATCAGACCAAGGCCCCACACCTATGCTGTCATCTAACCCTAATTACCTCCCAAATGCCAATTCCATCTCTCAATTCCATCATGTTGATGGTGGGTAGAACTTCAACATACGAACTGGAGAGAGACATAAACATTCAATCCATCACAAATACTCTTTTCAATAATATTTATAAAATTTTCTCTTCTCAAACATAGTGGGGGAAGTTATCCATCCATTCATTGATTTCCTAGTTATTTTAATAATTTTTGAGCACCTACTATGTGCTAGATCTGTCTCCTTCAGGGATTGAAAGCCTCAGGACTCACAAACCTCTCTGCAACTCAGAGTAAACGTCCCCGTCTGCCTTTCTCCCTGGCTCTCATGATCATCTATTCCTTTTCATGTGGACTTATTGAATAAATTTCCCAAGGGGTTTGAAATACATTTTTGTTGGATCTCCACCTTTCTTTTCATGTGGCTCAGCCAACAGAAGACAATAAATGCTTCACAGTGTGACTGCTCAACAGCTCTGTGTTTGCAATTAGTTTTTACCTCCTCAAAGGAAAGGGCCTCTCTGCCCATAGGTACTACACTTGGCTTTTAAATATTTAATAATTAATTGCTTGGATTTGCAACTTTTCTCCTTCTTAAATTCTTAGCTGGCATCTAGGTCACTTACAAGATTGATTCAGATTTTTAAATGGTCATACTCTCCCCAACCCCTACCCCCACAAAAATGTACATTTTAAACACATATCTACATAACATTAAAAATAATGCTTAAAACAGAATATAAAGTGATTTCCCATAATTACCATCACCTTGATAGAAACAGAGTTAGAAACTCTATAGCGCTGGAAGGATAGTTAAAAGGATTGTTGAGGTCATCATACACCAATTTGAGAGCAGAAGTGCATGTCCATGGCACAGCACTTCTTGCATGCATAGACCACTTGATCCATTCTTTCTGTGCTCACAAGTCTGCAGGAGTCACCTGTCCTGGTGGTGTCAGAGCACACAGATGAACAGAATCAGTTGTGGGGAGTGCCATGGGTACTTGTTACTTATATGACTTTTAAGTATGCAAACAATTTATGTCCTCCATAAATTAAGGCAAAGTCAAGATTTTTTTCCCTCAACCCCATTGATACAGGAAGCAGGAGGCCATAAGGTACCAGAGGCCATAAGGCACTGGTTTCATATTGCCTAAGCTCACAGCCCAGCTCCACAAATGATTAGCTGAACTTTGGTCAAGGTGCTTAAAACCAATAAGCTTCCATTTCTTCATATACAAAATGGAGGTTATAATAGATTTTAGGTTGTAAATTATGAGAATGAATTGAGAATATGAATAAAAGAGCAGAGTATTTGGCATTTAGGGTAAGTACTCAGTGGGCTTCCCAGGTGGTGCTGGTGGTAAGGAACCTGCCTGCTAATGCAGGAGACGTAAGAGATGATCCCCTGGAGGAGGGCATGGCAACCCACTCCAGTATTCTAGTCTGGAGAATCCCATAGAGGAGCCTGGTGGGCTACAGTCCATGGGGTAACAAAGAGTTGGACACAACTGAAGTGACAGCTTGCACACCCTATATAAAGGTATTAAATCAATAAAGGTAATAAATAAAATAGCAGTATTTTCAAAGCTGCTGCTACTAATTATTATTATTATCATCATCACTATTATTATCGAGAGGTCATCTTTTGTAGTAGTTAAGAAAGAGACCTTAGGTTCAAATAAACCTAGCCAAGATTTAGCTCTGCCACTTACTAGTTCTATGATCTTGGGCAACTTGCTTTACTTCTCTCAGCCTCAGTTTCATCATATCAAAAATGTATATAGAGCATTGTAGATGTTAAATGGGCACCAAGTCATGGGCATAAGAAAATACAAAGTATGTAATAAATAGTAATTGTTCAATAAATGTTACCAATGATGATGACAGTGCTTTCTGAAATGTTAAAGGGAGGAAAGAATTATACTTAAGAGTGTTAGATACATGATTCACTGGGTCAAGAAAATGTATTATTATTGATAAGGGGGTGGTGGTCCTAGCTGACTTGAGAAATAACAAGTACTTAAAAGCACATGTTCAACTCTTCTCATGTAATTCCAAACCACTCAGTTCAGTCGCTCAGTCATGTCCGATTCTCCGCGACCCCATGAATCACAGCACGCCAGGCCTCCCTGTCCATCACCAACTCCCGGAGTACACTCAAACTCATGTCCATAGAGTTGGTGATGCCATCCAGCCATCTCATTCTCTGTCGTCCCCTTCTCCTCCTGCCCCCAACCTTTCCCAGCATCAGAGTCTTTTCCAGTGAGTCAACTCGTTGCATGAGGTGGCCAAAGTATTGCAGTTTCAGCTTTAGCATCAGTCCTTCCAATGAACACCCAGGATTGATCTCCTTTAGAATGGACTGGTTGGATCTCCTTGCAGTCCAAGGGACTCTCAAGAGTCTTCTCCAGCACCACAGTTCAAAAGCATCAATTCTTCGGCAATCAGCTTTCTTCCCAGTCCAACTCTCACATCCATACATGACCACGGGAAAAACCATAGCCTTGACTAGACGGACCTTGGTTGGCAAAGGAATGTCTCTGCTTTTTAATATGCTATCTAGGTTGGTCATAACTTTCCTTCCAAGGAGTAAGCATCTTTTAATTTCTTGGCTGCAATCAGCATCTGCAGTGATTTTGGAGCCCAAAAAAATAAAGTCTGACACTGTTTCCACTGTTTTCCCATCTATTTCCCATGAAGTGATGGGACCAGATGCCATGATCTTTGTTTTCTGAATGTTGAGCTTCAAGCCAACTTTTTTACTCTCCTCTTTCACTTTCATCAAGAGGCTTTTGAGTTCCTCTTCACTTTCTGCCATAAGGGTGGTGTCATCTGCATATCTGAGGTTATTGATATTTCTCCCAGCAATCTTGATTCCAGCTTCTGCTTCTTCCAGCCCAACATTCCTCATGATGTACTCTGCATATAAGTTAAATAAGCAAGGTGACAATATACAGCCTTGATGTACTCCTTTTCTTATTTGGAACCAGTCGAGAAACCTATAACCCTGAGACAAACCGAGATTGCATATGCATAGATCAAATTGAGAGTTAATTTTTTAGTGATATAAAGAACACACAATTTTGAAGCAAAGAAGACAGAAAATTTAGAAATGGTATAGTTCAACATTTTCATTTTTTGAAATGAGAAAACTGAGACTCAGGAAGAGAAAATTATTTGTCCAAGTTCAGGATCAGGCGCTTGATCTTAATATGTAGTCATTAAGGTTTTGCTAAAAGAATGAATAGAAGAAGGATGCATTTTGCGTCTCTATATTTCCATGTTTATGTGTTGGTATGACTCTAAGTTTTTGATTGAAGATTGTGTCTATAGGTCAACTGAAAACTAAGAGACAGTCATCAGAGTCTTTCAAAACACCTGTTTTATCTGTGATTTTAATATATACAAATTATGAGAGAAGAAAACTCTTACTAAATACTCACTAAAAGCCAGTCACTTTTACATAAAATGTCTCATGGAAACTCCATAATAATCCTGGGAAGAAACCTACCCATCAGGGTTCAGTATAGAAGACAGAAACTATGCTGATTGTTTTAAAAAGAAAAGGAATTTGATGCCTACAAAACTACTGAAAGGGCTAGATGGCTAAGCCTTAGACAAGATCTTCAGGAAAAATGGCTTCAAACATCACATTGGAAGCTGCCTGCCAAGGGAACTGCTCCCTCTGCTATAGTTTACATGCTAAGAGTCTAGAAAATGCCACATCCATTGCAGACTCTGAGATCATACCTTCAAAGCCATGCATCAGGGATATGACTCCAACCAGGACGGCTGTCCCCAGAGCTATGCTGCTGCTGCTGCTGCTAAGTCACTTCAGTTGTGTCCAACTCTGTGCGACCCCACAGACGGCAGCCCACCAGGCTCTGCCATCCCTGGGATTCTCCAGGCAAGAGTACTGGAGTGGGGTGCCATTGCCTTCTCCTCCAGAGCTATGCTACACCTGCTATTATCCACACCAGCAAAAGTTGTTGCTCTTTAGCTACTGCCTTTTTTCCCAGTTGATTTAGTTTTAAAGTCAGTTTTCTTAGTATTCATTTGATTGGTTAAAGCTAAGTAGCCATCAAGAACCTTATGGGGCTTTCCTGATGGCTCAGTGGTAAAGAATCTGCCTACAATGCAGAAGACTGCTTGCCAATGCAGGAGACATGAGTTTGATCCCTGCGTCAGGAAGATCCCCTGGAGGAGGGCATGGCAACTCACTCTGGTGTTCTTGCCTGGAGAATCCCACGGGCAGAGGAGCCTGGCAGGCGACAGTCAGTAGGGTCACACAGAGTCAGATACAACTGAAGCAACTTAGCACATGCACAGTTATCACTGGGATGAGCATTGGAGAATATAACAATGAAAAAGACAGAGGCCTTGCTATGGAGAGTTTTCCAGTAAAAAACATAAATAAATAAATAAGAATATGATTACAAAACTACACGATGTGGTCTATTAGAACACTAAACACTAAACGCTGTAGAAGAACCCAGCAGTGGCACCTGACTCAGTTTGGGGACAGAGTAGACATTCACTGCGTATTTAATTTTGGTTCTTATAGATGAGTAAAAAGTTCAGCAATTTGGCCAATGTCACTTGATTATTGGGACTAATATAATTTCTCATGAATCTCATTTGAGGGTTCTGTAATAAAAGGTGTTTCATTTTCATAGGTATTTTTGTTTGTCTTGTTGGTTTTGTTTTGTGTACAGTGAAAATACCAATGCATTCTCAACAATGAGAGCTGGGATTTGTGACCAAGTCACTAGGCTTTCTGCAAGCATAATTTTCTGAAACAGATTAGCCTAGTTCCCCACCCAGTAATTCTTTATTAGAATTCTTAAAAAGTAGAAAAAATTGTAGAGTAGCTAAGGTTCAATATCAAAAAATACTATACTGGAAAGATACATTTATAGCATAAGACTTCAGGAAAACAAATATCGAGATACAATGGATGCCTTTCTTACTTATTTTCAATTATTTCAATTATGAATATTACAACAATTTTCTTCCCATCAAAACCTCAAGGAGCACACAAATCCTAGAACAAAAGTGACCTTTGGGCCAATGAAATGGCTGCTTTGAGATGGTTCTATGACCTCTCAAGGAGTCCTAAGTGTCACAGGTGGAAAGAGTACATCAGAAAAGTTCAGACATGATTACTAACCCTTATTTTTATTAAAATACATGTTTGTACATGGAAACAAGACCAGCAGTCTAGAAGTCCTCAAACAGGCAGTGTAGTTTTAATTAGTTGAGTATGGAGACTCATTAATATGCAAATGAGGAGCTTACCAATATTAATCATCTGTTTTACTAGGCAGCTTTTACTAAAGAGTTTCTAACGAGTTTGCAAATTAAGTTTCTTTGACATTAAAAATCAGCTAAACGCCTGTCTGAGAATAATCTCTTCTAACTCCAGGGCAGGAAGGGTTTTTTTTTTTTTTTGGATGAGAAACAGCCATGTTTAAAACCAATTCCCATGTTGGCAAGCACCGAGCAAGAGTTCTGCATCAACCCTTTCCAGGCTCTAATTGAAATCATTTCTGCAAGAGAGAACCAGAAAAATAGTTGGAACAAGAGACAAATATGAGTCATGATGATTTAAAGATAGATGACCTAGAAAGCTTCATCACAAAATGTGTTTACATAGGTGACTGGCATTGTTAAAACACAAAAGAGGTTATTATATTTTTAAAAGTCCCTTCTGTGGCCTTTAGCATACACCTGTGGTTCTGTTTTCTCGAAAATGTTGAAGATGGGATTGGATTCTGATTTATCAAGGATGATTAGAAATATGGAGATGGAGCTCAAGGTTCTCCTGTGATCACTTTAACTTCTGAATTTGTTTTAAGTTTACAAAAAAGTGTATGGACTTGGGCTCAATCATGTAAATCATTTTCAATGTCAGCTAACTCCATTATTGTGTCATTCAGTCATCAATACAAAACACATTCATATATTCCTTTAGGTTCCCTACTTCCAGGAAGAATGTCAGAAAGGAAATTCTGTAAAGGCGAGAATAAGCTAGATGCACATCACCGAACTTCTGCTCCATCAATTGAAACACAGTTGACCTTCAAAAATTTTCACTCCCCTTATAATCCTATGGAAAGTCAAAGGAAGCTTTGAAGTGATAAACACTTTCAAAAAGCTCATGATCTGTGTTTCTTCTCAAAATTTGAAACTCTTCCCCATGCCCTCCAAGTTCCTACAGCTATTAGCTAAAAGTTACCAGGCAAGACAAATTCGTCACTCATAATCTTCTTATTCATTCATTAGTTTGTTCAGTAAATGAAAACGAATGAACTTTTTTGCCAATGCAATATGTGTTGATGGAATTGAACCAAGGTTCTGAGAAACTCCTACTGTATCAGGTATTTCTAGGTTACAAAATGTATTATCAGTTTCAAGGGACTTAGAGTCTACTAAGAATATAAAATATGTTCCCAATAAGTCCACTTTGAAGAATTGTGTGATTAAAACAATGAGAATTGTCTATCTCATGTGTTTTTTGCAAATGACTGAAAATCTTATAAAAGACATCCCATCTCAATCTCATTCTTGATATAGTAAAGATAGTCCTCGTACGATACATGAGAGAAAAGGGTATGATTGGTGATGTAGCACTTTTAAGTTTTATAAGTTTATACAAGGTTAAGTGGCTAATGCAGCAAACACTGGGGATTATTCCCATTTTTCCATCTCAGAGGAAGAACTTCAGTCTGTGCATAGGCTTACTTGCTGCAATGATGCAGTCAATGAATGGCATTAACTTAAAGATGTCAGTCCAGGAACACCAAACTGTACTGTTTAGTCTCTTATAATCCTGACTTGTCCAAAGCCTTCTTTCTTTTGGTCAATGCCTATTCTAAATATCGTTGCTGGTGGAAAACACTGTTAGGTTTAGACTCATTTAAATTCATGGCAAAAAGAAAGAAAATCCTTAATCAAAGGCACAAGATAGATTTTGCAAAGACGTAACGGCCAGAAAATTAATCCAAAATGCTCTTTGGTTTGGGCTTCTGTGTGAGTACAACTTGGCGGCAGGTCTTGACTGGAGGTTCTGGGAGTTGCAGGAGTGGAAAATGGAAATGGCTCATCTGCACCTGCCCTTTCTCTAGAGATTAGACGCATCCTCTCCCATGACACTCATGGCCAGTTCTCTGAGAAAGAAGGCTGCAGGCCACCTCCTCACTGATGCCCAGGCCCCAGCAGCCTGGTCCTACAAGTCACTCGCAGTGGATCTATGCGTGTGTGTGTGCTCAGTCACTTCAGTCGTGTCCAAATCTTTGCAACTCTTTGGACTGTAGCCCACCACACTACTCCGTCCATGGTGTTCTCCAGGCAAGAAGACTGGAGTGGGTTGCCATGCCCTCCTCCAGGGGATCTTCCCGACCCAGGGATCAAACTCGCTTTTCTTTTGTCTCCTGCATTGGCAGGCAGGTTCTTTACCACTAACACCACTCGGGAAGACCCAGTGAAACTATATTGTTCTACAAATAGATGTTTGGGTATGGGATGTATTTCTGTGGCCTGTGTGGGTTTCAATCTTTTGCTCTAGAACAACTTTGTCCAATAGAACTTTCCATGGTGACAAAAATGTTCTATAAATCTGCGTTGTCCAATATAGCAGCCACCAATCACAGGTAGCTATTGAGCACTTAGAATATGAAACTTAATTCTTAATCTTAATTAATTTTAATTTAAATAGCCACATTTGACCAGTAGCTACCCATAATGGACAGTACAGACTTGTAAAATGACTTCATCCATTTGGATTTCCATGAATGGAAAAGAATGAATGATCAAAATCATCACTCTATAACAATGACACAATTCTGGTTTAGAAGTATGAATTAATTCTTTTAATTTTGACATAAATAGAATGAATAAAAGCCTTAAACTCCCCCTTCCCTCCAGGATTTGGGTGACATCTCAGGGTGTGTCTTTTCAATATCCAAATGAGAAAATGAAAGGAAAATAATTTATAAAAACCAGGTATTTTACTAGATGATTACCTAGGTGTTTTTAAATATCAGTAGATGCTTATATTAATAGTATCAAACTCTTCCACATTCTCAGTCAACATTTTTAGGCAAATAATTAATTAATTAATAACTTACTGTTAAATAATGACATCTAGATAATTAATTCAAACTGCTGTTTGGATCAGACTCCTGAACAACTTGGTGGTATGTCTACACTGGAGCGAAATTTGCTTGAAGATTATGGGTTCAATATTAAGGATGATGTGTTCTTATACAAAGACAATCATTTTTTGAGTGGTAATATAGATATGAAACTAAGAACAACTAATACAAAGCAACATAGAATCCAAAATTTTTTATTTAAAGAATTTTGTGATATCCTTAAATTTAATGTACATGTAATATCCAAAAAGAAATACCTGTAATATCTTCAACAGAGGTAGAAGCTACCAGAGACTCACTGGGTCTGATTCTGATGACTGGAATGTAGCTCTCCTAAGATGCTGCCTGCACTTCTGAGCTTCTTCCTCTGACTGACCCATGTTCATCAGCCTGGACACATACAACAGACTAGAATTTTGTCACTTTTAAATCTGCCACCTTCTACGAATATGGTTGACTTAGGCTAGAATGAAAACTACAGTTGTTCGGCCAAATTCTAGGCAAGGGTTTAAGAGCACCTGCTCCTCTGGTTGCGTTAATATGGCTGCTGGCAGATCGACTCCCTTGTTTATACAGCCTGCCTTACTTCAACAGGATTCTGCTGAGAATCAAATGAGATCCCAAGAGAGTGTGGTTCCCGCAGTAGAAAGAGCAGTCAGATGATCGAAAATACCTGAATTCTAATCCCAGGACTTGACTTAATTTCTTTGGGCTTTTGTTTTCTTATCTGCAGGATAAGGGTAGGAATCGCTCCTGGAGTAGCATGCACTACATGAGCTGCTCTATGTGAACACCCTTTCCAGTTCTGTTTCCATTTTAGACTAAGACTTCTGATCACTGTCATCTAGATGAGATTCATTTACTTTTATCTAGTCCCTGAGTCACCAGTTGCAAACATACACAGAATGAGCGACCGGGATTAGTGGTGTGGTTTGTGAGGGTGAAATTGAGTGAGAAGAACCATAAAAGGCCCCAAATCTGTGGCCTCCACTTCATTAAGCAGGCGCAATATTCATCAATGTGATCCATCCTCAGTCAAATGCTGCCTTCTGCCCTTTTGCAGCTTAGCCCTGCTTGCTGTCAGCAGCTGGGGGCCCTGCCAAAGGGCAGAGGGAGGGAGCCCCAGGTTGCCCACACTGTGGATGATCTCTGGAATATTCAAGAAGGACTGCAAAACAAACCCCCAGTCATCATTTTACTTTTAAAAGCAAAAAATCTCCCAGATAATGAGCATTTTGCTCTAATAAGAACTGCAGGATTGATTAGGTTCAAACTGTTAACAGACATCCTTATGGTTAATGAAGCAGCATTGAAAATGCCTCTTGATTCTTTGGAAACTTAAATCATACAAAGGCAGCAAGGAGAGAGAACAGAATTGGAGGTGGGGTACCTTAAACTGTCTGCGAGTTAATGTACTCAAGATAATGAACAAAAAATGTTTGTTCTTTGATAAGTTAATATTTATGGAGAGTCATCTCTGCAGTGGGCAAACAATACACTTTGATGATTATCGTTAAAACATTCTTTGGGGTCACATGTTTTCCTGTGAATTTTGAGTGGAGGAGGAAGCCGCTGCCATTTTAATTCCTTTGTTAATGTCTTTATGAATGCAATTAACACTTCATTCACGCTTCTTTGTTTCTGGATCCCATTAGGATGTGGTTTATGCCAGTTTCTCTCTCCCAGGAGACAGCCCACATCACACAACATTTCACTCAGCTGTGTGGCTTAGCACTGACAAACTCAATTTACCAAAGGCAGGAGTGAGTTGACACCATGCTGCGGCAGTCGTCCTGATGGGAAGAAACGACTCATTTCATTCCAAGGGGGAACACACCTCTGAGCAGCACGTTTGTATGCCAGAGTCTGGGAGGCCAGGAAGCAAGTGAAATCTCTGCAGATCAAGAATGCTAAGATCCAAGGCCTTAAAACGGAAAGCCAACTATAGTAGATAAAACAGGTTGCCATCATCTTCATCACACCTTCGTGAGGGCTAACTAGATAGAAAGTAAGGGAAGAGCCAGAAGCAAGGGCCCCTCTAGAGCTTAAGAGACCAGCGATATCCATAACAAACACATCAGCAAGACCATAAGGCACCACAGGTCTCTGAGCCATGGGGTCTGGGGTGGGGAGGGCTTTTCTGAGGATGTGGGACTTAAAGTAAAAGCAGTTCCCCTGGCTATCCTATAGAGGTCACCAGGAAAGAGGGGGAGGGTGGGAAGAACTGTAGAGAGGGAAGAGAAGCAGGCATTAGCAGACGAGCAGAAGTGTGAAGTGAGTAAGAGCGGTTGTGTTCACAAGAAATTACTTCCCCTTTATATTGAAGTCTCTCCTCCAATTGATGGCATCATTTCTATTTCAAATATCAGTGTGATATTTGCTTAACAGCCAAAGGCACTGCAGATGAATATATCTGAATCTCACTAAGATACTGTACAGAGGAAATGGAGGAGGTCTGAAGTGACATCAGAGACAAAGGGAAGAAGCAGGCACTGCCCGTCATTCGAGGTGATATTTTTACTTTAAATGAAGAATAATTACTTATAGGCCTTGGACTTGTGTCATAATTTTAAGTTTAGTTTTCTCTGACAAAGATGAAAAAAGAGCAGAATTTCCAATAAGTGTTATGAAACATAAAATATTACCAGGAGAGGAAGTAAAACAGCCGATAGCCCCAGGTCATCTGTGTCTAGCATTAAAGGTGTGTGAATAAATCAAAGACCGCATTCCAGTTGCAGTTTTAACATTATTTAATGATATGAAGATTGGTTGTTTTCTTCTCTCCCAGATTCTCCAAAAATCTAGCCTTTGTTTCATTAGTTATACATCCTTATTACCAAGACCTTTCTCACGTCTCTTTCAACCAGATCTGGGCCGTCAATGCCAGAATATTCTATTATAATAAGGCCCAGATTGGCCAGCCCCTGTGCATTAAAGCATTACCGACCAGTTATGCCCCGGCACCCTTTTGCATTAAGAAGGGTTATTTTGCCTACATTTCATCATATGTGACAGCTGTTCGTGGGAAGAATGGCTTCCTGCACTACAAATAATTCTTGGCCAAAGAACAAGTCACAACTAATGTCATCACTGATTTTAATCAAATGTTAGAGTGATGCTGATTTTATAAGTGGCTCTTCCTATTTCTGAAGCTGACAATTGTCAATTGTCAGTTTTAGAACTACTCTGTGATTTACCGGAAGGGTAACACCTCATTAGAATTAAGAAATTAATGCCCAGACATTAAAAAGTGAAAGGAAAAAAGGTGATAATCTGTGCGTGGGGAGTTGAGGTGGGAGTATCCTGAGATTAAAAAAAAAAATCTGTACTTTTGTCCTTGTGCATTTTTTTTTTTTTTGGATAGAGAAAAGTCACTCTGCATTCCCTGGCCTCAAGCCACTAGGTAGCTATGTAAAACACAAACAGGGTCTGTGTTCTGCTGCATTTGAGAAAGATGTAAATGTGTAAATATGATGGAAGAGGTTTTATTTTCTTTCTCCCTCTCAGGAATGGTCTGACAGCCCCAGGCTGGAGAGTGTGTCTCTCCCAAGTGCTCTGTCACCCTGGTAACCATGGAGACCATGACGATCGATTAGATGCCATCTGATCTCAACCTCATAAAAAAAAAAAAAAGGCAGCAGATGGCAACCAGGCCACTAGACCTGTCTCAAGAGAGACATGAAGGAAGAGAGAAAGGGAAGGAAGGAGGGGAGAAAGGAGATACTGGGGTAGACTGGTGCCCGGAGAAGGAAGCACAGAAGCAGTTCTGGAAATGAACATCTTGGAAAGGAGTGGAAATAGAAACAGAAAGCAAGGCAAGCAGGAGTCAGGGAAAAGGAGACACAGTGCATAAATGAAGCTACATCCAATTGTGCAATATATCTCCATAGTGAGTGAAGGAGGGAAAGCACGACGAAAGCAAACCAGCTCTTTCCTCACTTTTTCCTTGGGTCTGTAGGTCCCAGAATGCTCTGGAATCTGGGCCATAACGTCTCTGAGGGGCATTCACAAGGCTGTCCTTGTGGCTCTTGTATCAGTTGGAATTGGATGCATCTGTAGAAGAGCGCTGAGACCTGGCTTTCAGGAGGAACTCCCAATCAGATGGGGTTTTCCAACGGCCTTCAGATGACTGGATGTGTTGATACCTGATCATCTCGCCACCCCATCTCCAGCAGTGTTCTAGTTACTCTTAAAGGGACAAGTCATAATCAGGTCAGCAGATACCCAAGGTGAAAAGAAGAACAGTTAAGCTAGTGCTGATAACAGGAGACTTAGGCATCATCCTAGAGTAACGCAATGGTAAATATTTATTAAGTGCTTATGTGCCAGACACTGCTAAACACTGTCTACAGATTATTTTATGTATTTAATTTAATCCAGACAAAGATGCTGTAAGATAGGTGCTGTTATTATCCCTATTTTACAGTCAGAAACTGAGTTTAGAGAGCACATTGATAATGTATACATAAAATATACATACTATATCTGGTTAAAATACATGTGTTTATCTATCTACACACACACATATTTCTACCAAATACAGTCATAATCTTTTGGTTAACTCTCCTGTTTTCAACAATGTTATAAACACCCTTCCATGTTTTGAGCGTACCCCTCCATTCACACCCTTACCAATGGCAGGCAGGCATTCTTATCCTTCATCTTTGCCAACCTGAGAGATGAAATGGTATCTAATTGTTTACATCATGATTGATGAATGGGTATGTTAAACAATTCTTTCTATGTTACCAAACATTCTTATTTCTTTTTTTTTTAATTTCCCACACATATCATTGTCCTATTTGGTATTAACTTCAGGATAAGGCAAAAAGGTGAAATATAATCCATGTAGTCTCTACAATTCACTGGCATTGTCAGAAAGTGCATTGACATTTATGACCAGAACAAATGTACATTCTTTGCATAAGTTGACATCCTGCTCTATATATTTAAGAAGGAAGCTAACATTTACAGACACCTATTACTGAGTACCTTTACTCTTTAAAACAGCCCTATTCATTTAATCCTTATAGCTTCATTTAATTTCAGTAGTAGCATTTAATTTTCACAAAAGCTCTAAAAGGCACTTAATATTCTGCCTATTTTCACAAATGTAGAAATCAAGGCTCACAGTCACACAACTATTTAAGCAGTAGGACTGGGATTTAAACCCAAGATACTCCAAGTCCAAAGTAAATTTTCTTTCTCTGTTCTCTACATACAATTGCCTAGGGCAATGATCCTCTTTTTTTTTCCTTCACTTTATAAACCCTAAGAGGATTCCTGAATTCCAGAACCCTATTAATTTCCTTGCATTCCCAACACACATATACCATCCTACCACTCAAATCCGAAGGAGTGTCAGGATGGTTGTGCTGTTAGGAAAGATTGATAATACGTAAAAATTCATTTTAGTTCATATCATCCATTTTATAAATTTTTCTTTGTGTGTGTGTGTGTGTGTGTGTGTTGTGTGCTTTAAAATCTGAGTAATGGTTTAATCAATCCAGAGTTAAAATGAATAGAAGCATAGGTGGATCAAGAACGGCTTCCCCTCAATAGATTATTGCTTTGGAGATCTGAAGATTGTATAATTTAAAAGGCCTATTTTTTTTTCCTCAAAGATTTTTTTTTTTTAATGTGGACCATTTTTTAAACTTTTTATTGAATTTTGTTACAACGTTGTTTCTATTTCTGTTTTGGTTTTTTGGTCGAGAGGCGCATGGGATCTTAGCTCTCCAACCAAGGATCGAACCTGTGCCCCCTGCACTGGACGGAGAAGTCTTAACCACTGGACAACCAGGGAAATCCCTAACAGGTCTTTTAAAAGAAAAAGATTTCTAATACAAAATTAAGCTCAAGGCTGAGTATTTATTTAAAGTAATAAGAGAAATCACCATAAATTACACATTTTAAAAATATTTACATGACACAATCTAAAAAAATACACGATATTTTTGTTCCTTAACTATGTGATTTTTCCTTCATTTGGGGGGCTCCATACTCTACTTCTTTATATAATAAAGACCTTATAATATTTTGTCCAGAGAGTATAATGATAAATCATTCTTTCCTATAGCATTGTTGATCATATTTGTTTATTAATATTGTAGAAAAGTTTCTGTGTGCATCACAGCTTATTCTTGGTATCATCACACAGATGTTTAGAATTATAGTCAAATTTTGGAAACTTCACCCAAATTTTTGTCATCTATATGATTCCAGAGCATTCCCAGTTTTTTGCTGTTGTTTAGAGCCTAATCTTAGAGGTTTTGAGCGGATGGTGCTCATGGCTAACTCTTCTACTGTCTGTGTCCTTGTTGTACTAGTATATTGTGAATTATATCATCCTCGTCCATATTCCTGTCAAATCATAAAGAAATACAAATACTTTTTTTCAAATACGTTCATAGAGCTCACTCTTTTTCATCAATCAGACCATTAAATGATTCAAGAAAATACTTATTATTTTTATTAGCAATTGATCTATTCCTCAATGATTTACTACTTTTGAAGAATCTTTTTTCATTACAAGTCTCTTTAGATGTCAGAGTAATTTCCGTTGACTTCATATACAGATAGATGAAAAATAACTTTGTGTGGTACAAAACCCACAAAAGTAGACATTACATCTTCATCAGTCAGTTCAGTTCAGTTCAGTCGCTCCGTCGTGTCTGACTCTTTGCGACCCCATGAATCACAGCACGCCAGGCCTCCCTGTCCATCACCAACTCCCGGAGTTCACTCAAACTCATGTCCATCGAGTCGGTGATGCCATCCAGCCATCTCATTCTCTGTCGTCCCCTTCTCCTCCTGTCCACAATCCCTCCCAGCATCAGAGTCTTTTCCAGTGAGTCAACTCGTCACATGAGGTGGTCAAAGTATTGGAGTTTCAGCTTAAGCATCAGTCCTTCCAATGAACACCCAGGATTGATCTCCTTTAGGATGGACTGGTTGGATCTCCTTGCAGTCCAAGGGACTCTCAAGAGTCTTCCCCAGCACCACAGTTCAAAAGCATCAATTCTTCGGCGATCAGCTTTCTTCACAGTCCAACTCTCACATCCATACATGACCACGGGAAAATCCATAGCCTTATATAGTCCTAATAGGAAAGAACTTCTATTTGAGTAGATGTCAATGAATTCTGAATCCTTTGTTTAAAATTGATTGGAAAGAATTTTCTGGAAAGAATTTCCAGACTGCCCTCTGGCTCCATTTCAAACCTTTATTTTCCTCCACTAAGGTCATAGCACACATTCATATTGTGATACAACATTTAAACCTGCCACTTTATGTGAGGACAACCAGATGATTTTCCACAGTAGGTTGTGGGAATGTTCCTGAAAGGCATTCCTACAACAGAATGGCTAGAAATAATTATACATACAAGAGATAGGAATCACATGAATATATCCCATTAAACAGAAATAAATATATTTCCACATGAACTTGCCTTATCTGGCCCCCCAAAATGCCTGCCACTACCCTGAGCCACTGGATAAGAGGGCAAGTTGAAGAAGAAAGAGATGGCAGTCCTAGCTATTGTGACTAAACACATTTTGCAAAAACTTATGGCAAGTGAATACATTGTTAGGATTCCTCCTAGTAAATGAAGGTCACCACAGCTTACCCTTCATGAGTTTCATGATAAATCCACCCTTGGACTTTGGAAGGGGATTGGAGGAGAATGAGGACAGGCCTGTGTGCAGGTGCAACATGGTTCTGCTACTTGGTTCAAATGCTGTCTGTGACTCCCTAGCCTAAAGGATGTTGGGTTTCCCAACTCCCTGACGTGGGTCTAGTGTAAGAATCTAATCAGGAGTTGTCCTTGACTAAATGAAGCAAGAAAAAATTGCCTTTCCTAGCTTTTGCCCATTTATTTTTGGCCCTTTCTATTCTGTATGCTTTATTTTTCCTTTATCTCATTCAGCCATATAGCATCCTCTAAAGATTTCTTCTGTTCTATAAAGGTTTGCTCTTGGTAAGAATTCAGCTGTCCCATTTGTTCACTTACAAATGTTTATTCTGCATGTACAATGAGGCTTCCCTGGTGACTCAGATGGTAAAGCATCTGCCTGCAATGCAGGAGACCCAGGTTCAATCCTGGGTTGGGAAGATCTCCTGGAGAAGGGAATGGCAACCCACTCCAGTATTCTTGCCTTGAGAATTCCATGGACAGAGGAGCCTGGCGGGATACACAAAGAGCTGGACATAACTGAGGGACTAACACTGTGAATTAGGCACCATTTTAGTTATGAGGGACAAAGCAATGAACAAGACAAAGATATCCCTAGCCTCACAAAGCTTATATTCTAGAGATTCTAGAGCTAGTAGGACAGAAAGTAATGTCCATTTTAGAACAGCGAGTTTTTAGTACCATATTAGTGCTCTCATAGAAAGTTCCATTTGATGCCTTTATCTCTTGTTGTTAAGAGACTGTCTTTATTCCTGAGTTAACATAATTTCAAACATCAGGAATTTCAGGGAACTATTTCAGATGGGAAGGGAACACTTTTCAATTCCTTGAAGACTTCCACTTTTATTTATGCACAGAATGGGCCTTGACTTCCATAAATTTGATTGACCCTCTTCTAGCCGATGCCCCATCCACTAGAAACTGTATTCTTATTTTCCAAGCCTCTAGAATAGTCTCTGGCCTATCAACCAGGGCATTTTGAGGGCTGTTTTAAACTGTACAGTAGGATGTATTCCTTCATCCTCTTCAACAACTTCTATGTTCAACAACTTCAACAACTCAACTTCAGGTTGAGTATGGCCATGGTAGATACCTGTTTCTAAGACTTTGGATCCTTTTATCTGGTCATAGTCAAACTGTCCTGAATGATGACAAGGCTTTAGGTTCAGCGTTAAATTATTTCATAACAATCATTTTCACTGTAGAGAAAGCCATCTTGTTATATTACAATGCATGTTCTCTTCTTTGTTTCTGTTAGTCAATTTTACACTCTTTATGTAGGCAATTGTTTTGTCTTTTGTCATTAGTTCTATTTGGAAGTTTTTAGTTTGTGATAACTTGTCTTAGTCAAGACTAACTTATAAATCTTGAGAAAACTCAAGCCAGGTTATAAAACAAGTACAGCTCACACAATTGATGTCCAGATGTATCTAAGGCTTTATGGTCTTCTGGCTGATGAGGTCTTATGGCTCTGGCTGGGTTTCCCTGCAATTTTCTTATCTCTGTTCTCTTCCCACTTGTCACTATCATCCTCAGCCTGGTAGCAAGATAGCTACCAGGGAGCAGTTTGCCTCACAGCCAGGAAGAACGATGTTCTGAGAGACTTCCTATGGCAGTTTCTGAAGTATTGGATGGGACAAAAAGTTCGTTTGGGTTTTTCCTTATCATCTTTTGGAAAAATCCGAATGAACTTTTTGGCCTGCCCAGTACAAAGATATTTTCCCCAGAGGCTCTCAGAAAGCCTCTCCTTTTGCCTTGTTGGCTTAATCATATGATCATTTCTGAACCAACCCCTGGCAAGGAATTGAGATTAGGCCATGCCCAGGAGTAAGTGGAGGTGAGAAACTGGGTTTGGATTAACCTGCCCTGAGGCCCACGGGCTTCCTGGAGAAGGGGAAGTGCCAGATAGAACCTGAGTTCTGACAGGCAGGAGGAGATAGGAACAGATTCAGGAGGAGATAGAAGAGGCAAAAGGCAATTTCACCCTTTTACTTGGGTATCATTCTAGTTGCCTCAGTGAGATTTTGATTTCTGAACTTATTTCTCCAGTTTCTAGGTAATAAGACCAGGCTTATACATGACAGGTGATGACTGTTTAAAAAGTTAAGATTATGTCCAGTATGTTTTGCTTAAAAAACAAGGATGTAGAAAACAAACTCATGGTAAACAAAGGGGAAAGCAGAGTTTTGGATTAACATATAAACAGTGCTTTATATGGACTTTCCAGGTGGCACTAGTGGTAAGGAACCTGCCTGACATTTCAGGAGACATGGGTTCGGTCCCTGGGTTGGGAAGATACCCCGGAGAAGAGCATGGCAATCCACTCCAGTATTCTTGCCTGGAGAATCCCATGGATAGAGGAGCCTGGCAGGTTACAGGCCATGGGGTTGCAAAGAGTTGGACATGACTGAAGCGACTTAGCATGCATGCACACACTACTGTATGTAAAATAGATAATCAACAAGGACCCACTGTATAGCACAGGGAACTCTATTCAATATTTTGTAATAACCTATAAGGGAAAAGAATTTGAATATATATATATATATATATATATATATATACCTGAATCACTTGCTATAAACCTGGAACTAATACAACATTGTGAATCAACTATACTTCAATGAAAATTAATTAATTAATTTTAAAAGATGACTATAGTACATAACTACAATAAACACTTTCTTTTAGCCAAAGAGTTAATTTCAGTTTTTGAAAATAGTCCAGAGGCCTTAACTGTCAAAATTTCTATGGAAAGTTTGGAGAGATTTTACTGGGAAGTCTTGCCACACAGAAAGAAACTCCCCCAGTCATACCCTAATGTATACATCGTGGGGTCCCTGGCTTCACCCTCACCTTGGCATGTCTTGTGCTACTGAAGGGCTTGGCCATACTCTCTGGTCTCTGCTTTCCTCCTTCAGAGGCATTTTCCTTTTGAATCAAACCTCAGCTGGCGCCTAAAATTTCAAGGAGAGTTCTTGTTCTCCCTCTGTTTTCTTTAAGAGGTAGGACAGAAATGGAATCTGCAGAAATCCTTAATTTTATGTAAATGACTCACCTTTCCTTCATTTCTTGGGGTGTTATAAAAATTAGTGTTCTAAAAACATTTTTACAAAGAGCTCCCTTGAGATGTGAAGAAAATACTATCGGCCCAGCAGGTTCTCTACAAAAGCTTTTAAGTGGAAGGAGGGAGGAAGGAAAAATCATACACATGCCTCTGGCACTTTTTCAGATTTGGGGGAGTTAATAAATAGATGTCATTATAGAAATTATTTTGGTTTTTCACCATGAACTAGTTCACAGACCAGCCTGTATTCCCTTTTCCCACTTGGCTGGCTGTTGACTTAAATAGGGCACCTCATTGGAAAAGGTTAGGACATCAGAGTGGTGTTTGTTGAAAGTGACAAAGTGATAAACTAGGTTTGTATTTACTCTATTATTACCAAGGATACTGTTAACATCCTTTTGATGTGCTAATAGTCCTTCCTGAGGAGAATCATGCAAACAAACAAACTATTAATTAAATCAAGAGCAGCCGTCCCCACAGACTGACACTATGCAGATTTGCTAATCTGGATGGCCTCGACGCAGGCGATGGCCTTTGCTATGTGAGATGCTTCCAGAGATTAGTGGTCAGTACATGTGTGCACTTCCAGAAAGGATGACAGGGGCTTTGTGTCCACTCAGCCTTTGGGGACCTCAGAGTTCCCTCCCCCGGGGACTCTGGACACATTGCTCCAACTCAACTGCGATCAACCACAGAACACGGGGATTCAGGAAGGCAAGGTAGAATCTTCCAGAGACCCCATGAATTCCAAAATTGTTAGAGTTCCTCTATGGCTTACAACTCTGTACAGAGGTAGAAGAAGTTTTATTGCATTAAAATCCAAAAGGCATGTATACATGGAATCTAAAAAATATGAGACAGGTGAATATAGCATAAAAGCAGCAGACTCACAGAAACAAAAAACAAACTAGCTGTTACCAGTGGGGTGGGGAGGTGTTATAGGGGTGGGGGCTATGCTGTAAGATAGGCTCAAAGCTGTGTTACAGAACACAGGAAGTGTAGCTAATAATCTGGAATAACTGTAAATGGAAAGCAAACTTTAAAAATTGTATAAAAATAAATTTTAAATGTAGTTTTTTTTTTTTTTTTTTTTAAAAAAAGGAAAAAATAAAAAAAACACATACCAAAAGCCTAAAGGATGATGTACTGTCCTGTACCCTGAGTCTTGGTTGGCTGAGTGCTTTTCACTTACTGACCATTTGTGGTCAGAGGATCTACCGTCTATAAGTATGGCATGACTGTTGCTATTATTGGGCAATTAATGCTAATTCTGACCCTTGTTGGTCCTCACAGCACATGTGCCGCAGCTGGGCAACTGCAGAGAGGCGCCCTGCCCTTTCTTGACCCCAGATGTGCTCCCGTTTCACCCGTGGCCAAAACCGGCCCCGGTGTTCCTTGATGCATTATTGCCCTGGCAGTTTCCATCTCACTGGCGGCATGCTCGTCCTGCTGGGTGACTTTCAGCGGCGCAGCGGCTGACAGACTGTGTGTCACACAGGACTTTTATTTCTCTCTAGCTCTAAGTTTTTGTCTCCCAAGAGTAATCTCGGTTTGCCTTTTTTTCCGCCCACACTTTCAATTGTTTAGGTCAGTCTTTTTCTCCCTTTCCTCCCTAGAATGTCACTCTTTGTTGCAGTTTACCCTTTGCAATGTGCTTTTGGCCAAGTGCTTTTCTGTGCAAAACCTCATGACTCGCATGTCTTAAGCTGGGCCCTGTGAGGGTCTGTGCCCTTGACCCTGCTGCATCCTTGCCACCACCCAGCCTGAGTAGATGGGAGCCCCGAGGGTAATGAGGAAGGAGACAGGCAGCCACTCTCCTGAGCCCCAGCTGTCTTATCAGCTCAGGGAGGCTTAAGATGCCACTTGGGCATGAGTGTTCAGTCGCTTCAGTCACATCTGACTCGAGGACTATGGCCCACCATGCTCCTCTGTCCACGGAATCCTCCAGGCAAGAATACTGGCGTGGGTTGCCATGCCTTCCTCCAGGGGATCCTCCCCACCCAGGGAATGAACCCACATCTCCTGCACTGCAAGCAGGTTCTTGCCACCACTGGAGATGTACTCTTTTGGCCTAACGCAGGCATTTTTCCTGGTTAAAATAAATCTTTCTAAGAGGGGCCACTAAGTGTAAGTGAGACGCCTGGGTCTCCTTAGGAAAGGGTCCTGAAGCGGTAAAGGATGTTGGGAGAACAGTATGGTTGAAGTTCTGGAGTGGAACTGGGTGGGAACGGGGCTGAGGGAGGCACGCAGCATAGGTAGGAAGCAGATGCTCCCCATCCTTGAGCCTCCTCTGCCTCCCCACTTCAGTCAAGACCAGTCCAACCTTGGTGCACCAGCTGCCAGGATGAGCAGGGTCTCAAGACTCAGTGCAGGGTGAGCGAGCCCTGGGCCCTGATTGACCTCAAGACTGGGCCTCCGTCAGATTCCTGGATTCTGCAGAAGAGCCAGTTAACCCAATAAAAGAAAGTGGGCTCTCTGGTTTGGGGGCTTGATTTTATTTCCGTTCTCTTTATTGAACCGATCAGTGGTTCTTGGAACTGACCACGTGTGTCACTGAGCAGCCTGGCTGCTTTGCTGAAAAATCACAAACGAATGACATGACTGGTATTTTTGTTCTTGTGTAACCTCAGGCTTTAAAAACTAATTTCTCTTCACGCACAAGCAAGGCCTCTGGGATCATGGCCTAGGAGCTAAGAATGTAGGTGCTGGGGTCACAGAGGCCTGGGTTCAATTCCTAAAGCCATTTTCCATTAGCTATGAGGCTGTGCCATGCTCCATCTTTTCATCTGCAAATATGGATAATAGTCCCACTGATCTTGTGGGTTTCTTTAAGGACGAATGATACTGTACACCAAGGACTGTCACAGCACCTAGCAAATACTAAGCACTCAATAGACACGAGCCACTAGTTTTTTTCCAGAGTTTTAAAAGTCTTTTTTCATATACTATGCAGATTTACCACCCAGACTAAATCATCTCTTTTTTTCTCACCTTCCCCTTGAATATTCCAACTCGAATCACTTGTATTTGTTTCTGGAATACCTCCAACTTGCCCAGGCTCAGCTCACTTTACGGGAAATATCCAGCTGCAGTTTTTAATAGGAATATAGGGCCAGCAGAACAGTTACTTAATAACTAATATCTTGGCAATCAGGAAGACTTACAGCAGCTTCCCAAAGAATCTAATTTATCCCCAGAGAGCAGTATCCAGGGAAGAAGACACATTTTCAGCCTTCCTTACCCAGCTATGCAGAAGAGAAAGGACAGGAGGAAAAGGGCCTCTCTCCTCCAAAGCCTGCAAAGCTCCATTGCACATGGAGAAGCCAGCACCCACGTTAGGTGTGGCCTTCTGGAGGAAGGAGCAAGGCTTGGGGAATTTGGAGAAAACTGAACCTGACTGATTCCCAATCCCTTACCCTCAGGAAAATGATTTCTGTCCACAATGCACACATAGGAATGGCCTCAGTGCATCTACATACCCCCATTCCAGGTTACAGCACCAGCACACAGGATGTATTTTTTTTCTCATCTTCCTTCTCATCTCCTGCATCCTTTGCAGTCCATTCAGGCATAATTATTATTGCTTTGCTGGCTCAGTTCTGCAGCTCTCTAGAGTGGAGCAGATGTCAACAGCTCCGAAAGATCCCATGCTATTACACAGTAGAACAAATGAGGATGTCAAAAAAGGCTCTTCAGTCTAACAAGAAAACAGAGGAAAGAGACAAAAAGAATAAAGCCTTCGGAGACCAGCAGACTCGCTCTGATTAGATCTTATACTATCATGACGCCCACTCTTCATACTAACAGTGATTTAATATGTTTAAATGATACAGGGGAAATACAGAAATATGTCTCGGGGGGCGGGGAAAGAGAAAAGAGAATTTCTTCCCGGGCAGACATGATTAAGATTGTGTGGGATCCTAGGAAAATATGACTGGAGCGTAAGACTAGTGAAAGCCCCAATATATTTACCTACAATGCCTGATGTCATCTCATTATATGGGGCAGTGGCTGCTTTCTCTACCACCAGGTGAGCGATAGGAGCTGCTCTGATGGATTAGCTGGCTAGGGGCTTGACGGAATGTCAGGCTCACTGCTGGGCCATTGTTTCTTCTCTTAATAACGGAGGCTATACTTTTAAAACATTTTACATACAGGGCCAGGGGTCCACCAATCCTAATTATCCAGGACTGAGATAAAAAATACTCTAGATTTTTGGACATCTGGGAGAGGGAAATCTCTCAGCAATCAAACGGATGCTCCAAAGTCCATGAATTATAAATCATATGAAGTAATTTGAATATACCTTCAGTTCCTTGCTCTGAACCTATTTGCTCATCTTTGATTTATAATTATAACAATTAATGTAATAGTTCTGTTTCACCAGACCACAGTAGAATAGGGCACATCATTGGAGCAGTCCCTTAGAGCTATCTGAGAGGCTGTCTTCTGGGCTTAAGTCTTCAGTTTTGCCGACAAAATAAAATATAATTCTTAAAAAACACACACACACACTTACCAAGGCTGACTTTGGCATAGAGATGAGGTAGCGAAAGGCTGTTGCTGCTGCTAAGTCACTTCAGTCGTGTCCGACTCTGTTCGACCCCATAGACAGTTAGGTATAAATAAAACCCTGACAGTATCAAAATGTATCTGACAAGTTGACAGCAGTAAAAAAGCACAAATATTGCAATGAAGTAGAGAGTATCACATGCTTTTTTATCCTTTTTGCCTCATTTGTTGTTTTTATTTTCTTTATTTGTTCTTATATCTTCCACAGTGGATCTCAGACAGTTGTCTAGGGACTTTTGCTATCTAGGTAAGGAGTAGCACATACTTCAAAAATCCTTGAGGAATAATAGTTTTAAAATAATAATGTAGCTCCCTGAAGGAAAGTCAATTTATCAGTGTTCATTGTTGAAATGCAAGAAATTGAAAACCCTAAGATCTTCCGCTGTTGAAATGCAAGAAATTGAAAACCCTAAGATCTTCCCCCTACTAAAATGCCCGGGTTCTTTAGTACGGATGTCAGGACTCCCCTGGAAGCACAGAACCTCTCAGTGGGATGCGAATTCGAAAGTTACCTGGTCCCGTGATGGCTCCCGACAAGTGATCAATTGGCATCTAGAGACATTCCCTTGTGAGATGCCAGTCCATTGTCAGAGTGCTGTCATTATTAGAAAGCTCATGCCTGCCTGAACCTGAATAAGCCCCTTTGTATCTGTACCCCCTTGGCCATGGCTCTGCCCTCTAGGATGACAGGGAGAACAATCTAAACCGATTACACATGTGAGGATGGGAGCATGGTGCAGCCCCAAGTCATTTCCCAGTTCGTATGTGATATGATTTCAAGTCAACTCCTTCAGCTTATAAATGTTCACTTTCATAAGGTGAAGTGCTATACCAAAACCTAGCATCGACCTCTAGGTATGAGTTAAAGGGACCAAAGGCAGACTGGAATGGTGATTTAGCGCTCTGCGTGGGAGCCTAACACCCATGTCCATATCCTTGCTCTTGTATGCAACTTCGGACACATTAATCTCAGCTTCAGTTTTCTTATCTATAAAATGGGGTTACAATCATCCCTCAAAGGCCAGTAGTGAGAATAAATTAGAGAATCCATGTAAAGATGCTTACCATACAACGAGCACTCTGCAAAATTGAGCCATCATTTTGGAGTAAGAAAGGCTATCTCTTCCCTTAGATTCTACCCACACTTTCATTACAGACTAAGCTTACAGTGCACCACTGACCCATTCTGAGCTTACAATCGATTGAAACATCTCTATCATTTTCACACAGGCTACTATCAAAGCACATCTCTTCCATCTGCTGCTTATTCCATCTTATTTGCTTATTTCTTTTAACCAAGTGTAGGACTTTACATTTATCCCCATTAAACATAATCTTATTAGATTTGGTCCATTGTTTCAGTCTGTCAAATCTTTTTTGTACTGCAACTCTGCCATCCAGTATATTAGCTATCTTTTCCAGCCTTGTGTCATCCACAAATTTTATCATCAGGCCATCGATGTCTTTATCCAAGTCATTAATAAAAATACTTAACCAGGCAAGATGGAGGCCAGAAATCTGTAGCTGAAAGATCCATTCTGCAAATCAACGTCAATCCATTAGTTAGTACTTTACATCCAATTAGTTACTCATATACCCAACCTGGCCACCATCAGCCCTTGCCCAGAGGTACACCCCATCTTTAAGGACAGAGACCTTATCTGTCAAATGCAATGCTACAACCCAAATGCAGTCTGCATTTGGAAAACCTGGAAAACCCGTCTAGCAACTCTCCCAGAAAGAAACTGGCAAGTCTGGAGAAATGCAAACTCTTCACCTCTCACCTGGTATCAGCATTCAGCTCACCAGACAAAAGATCACCCAAACTCCCTGCCCTTTATTTAAAGGATGAACATTTTCTCAAGGCTGAGTTTCTAACACCTTTCTGCAAAGCCTCAACCCCTTGAAGGAGACAGCAGGTCTCCCAGAAGAAAAATTTTTCTGACCAGACCCCTAGACCTCAGGGGCTCCTTTAGAACCTTCTTTCTTGCTTTGGGATTCCACTGTCTGTCACTGATATCTGTGGGAACCTTACCTTTTCAAACTTGAAGTTATTTTCCTAGATAGGAAAAATGGAAGGAACATAAATGTTAAGAGGCTGCATTTTATTTTTGTTATCTGTTCCTATTATGCTAATAACAATGCCAAGCATATTTTTGTCCCTTGCCAAACATAATTAAAATTTTTTCTTATTTTCTTTGTCTTAAAAGTTTGGATGCCTCTTAGAAGCCCTGGGAGCCGCATCAATGGAAAGCAAGCTCAACCACTACAAGCCAGCTTGCAGTGGTGCTGGCTAAACAAATGGAATCTATTCCCATCTATGATGAGTCCCACTGAATAAGGGATAACAGCTCTCAGGAATTTTTCACAAACCTCAAAAGCCATAGTGTTTGAGATCCAGTCCTGTCTTCTTCATGTTTAACTGTGTGGTCTTGGGCAGGCAGATAACCTAAGTCTCAATATCTGCAAGGTGGGCATAATGATATGGGGTTTGGGGAGCATAAATTGCTTAGCATTACCCCTCCACAGAGTAACTACTCAATAAATTTTAGCTGTTATGATCAGTATCACTGCCATCATCCTTCCCTATCTTCCATTTCCTGAATAGTGTTCGTCTTCTTTTTTTTTTTAACGTTAAAGATTTTATTTTGTATCGGGTTACAGCTGATTAACAATGTTGTGGTAGTTCCAAGTGAACAGGAAGGAGACTCAGCCATACATACACATGTACCCATCCTCCCCAAACATGCTCCCACCCAGACTGGCACATAACACTGAGCAGAGTTTCATGTGCTATACAATAAGAGTATCTGTTTACTTAATAGATTATTATACCTGCTCTTTGAGATGCATCCCTCTTTCCTTCTTCTGTTTATGTCCATTAAATTTCTGAACTTAGCAAGCAAGGGCTCTAGAAACCAAATGGATCATTCTGCATCATGCCTTCCCTGTTTTGAGAAAACACGTAGAAACTATACCCTGTAAGGCTGAGTGAAAGTGGTAGCTGCTGTATCACCATAAATTGAGATAAATTTCAATCACACTGACCTAGAGGGGTGGGATGGAGATCATGGGAGGGAGGTTCAAAAGGGAGGAGTTATATGTATACGTATGGCTGATTCATGCTGTTGTACAGCAGAGGCTAACACAACATTGTAAAGCAATTATCCTCCAATAAAAAAAAATTTCAATCACATTGTTTGTATTCCATTTTAGAGCTTACAGCCTTCTTCTGTCTGTCTTCCTAGAGTTCTTCTGAAAACTGTATGGAGCAATGTGTTTACATAATATACTATGAGCCAACTAAGGGCAAGTCAGTATTTAAATCATAACTCTCCTTCTTTTCAATCTTTACCATTCATTAAATAAATTAATTCTTACGTTTCTCAAACTTCTGTCATGTGACAAATACTGCCATTACAGAACAGTAAGCTATAATTCCTGCCTTCAAGTTAGTTGGGGGAGAGTTCTGTTTCTGTTTAGCATGTGAAGGATTGTAGTAGAACTTCATTACCACAGTACACCAAGAAAAATTTAGTTAACATAAAAATATAAAATTTATCTAAATTTTGACCACATCTTAAGTTAATCATAAACCAGAAGATCTCTCAGTTCAGTTCAGTTCAGTTCAGTCGCTCAGTCGTGTCCGACTCTCCGCGACCCCATGAATCACAGCACGCCAGGCCTCCCTGTCCATCACCAACTCCCGGAGTACACTCAAACTCATGTCCACAGAGTCGGTGATGCCATCCAGCCATCTCATTCTCCGTCGTCCCCTTCTCCTCCCGCCCCCAACCTTTCCCAGCATCAGAGTCTTTTCCAGTGAGTCAACTCGTCTCATGAGGTGGCCAAAGTATTGGAGTTTCAGCTTTAGCATCAGTCCCTCCAATGAACATCCAGGATTGATCTCCTTTAGAATGGACTGGTTGGATCTCCTTGAAAATACTAAAATATTGGAAAATTAAGTAGTACACTTCTAAGGAGAAAACTTTAGGGAAAATTAGATAATATTAGAAAATAAATGACAATAAAAGCACACAATATCTAAAATTCTGGATCAACTAAAGTAATACTAAGAATAAAATTTAGAGTTTCAGCTATGTCAAGGCTGTATATTGTCACCCTGCTTATTTAACTTATATGCAGAGTACATCATGCAAAATGTTGGGCTGGATGAAGCACAAGCTGGAATCAAGATTGCCGGGAGACATATCAATAATCTCAGATAGGCAGATGACACCACACTTCTGGCAGAAAGCTCAGAGGAACTAAAGAGCCTCTTGATGAAGGTGAAAGAGGAGAATGAAAAAGCTGGCTTAACACTCAACATTCAGAAAACTAAGATCATGACATCTAGTCCCACCACTTCATGGCAAATAGATGGGGAACCAATGGAAACAGTGAGAGACTTTATTTTCTTGGGCTCCACAATCACTGCAGATGGCGACTACAGCCATGAAATTAAGATACTTACTCCTTGGAAGAAAAGCTATGATCAAACTAGACTAGTATATTAAAAAGCACAGACCTTACTTTGCCAACAAATGTCCATCTAGTCAAAGCTATGGTTTTTCCAGTAGTCATATATAGATGTAAGATTGGGACCATAAAGGCTGAGCACCGAATTGATGCTTTTAAACTGTGGTGTTGGAGAAGACTCTTGAGAGTCCCTTGGACTGCAAAGAGATCAAACCAGTCAATCCTAAAGGAAATCAATCCTGAATATTCATTGGAAGCACTGATGCTAAAGCTCCAATACTTTGGCCACTTGATGCAAAAAACTGACTCACTGGAAAAAAGCCTGATGCTGGGAAAGATTGAAGGCAAGAGGCAAAGGGGATGACAGAGAACAAGATGGTTGGATGGCATCACCAACTCAATGAATGTTGAGTTTTAAGACAGCTTTTTCATTCTCCTCTTTCACTTTCATCAAGAAGCTCTTTATTTCCTCTGAGCTTTCTGCCTTAAGTGTGGTGTCATCTGCATATTTGAGGTTATTGATATTTCTCCCAGCAATCTTGATCCCAGCTTATGCTTCATCCAGCCAGGCATTTTGCATGATGTTCTCTCAGTTCAGTTCAGTCCAGTCACTCAGTTGTGTCTGACTCTTTGCGACCCCATGGACTGCATCATGCCAGGCCTCCCTGTCCATCACCAACTCCTGGAGTCTACTCAAACTCACATCCATTGAGTCGATGATGCCATCCAAAGAGTCACAAAGAGTCAGACTGAGTGACTGAACAACAGAAACAATATTAAAAATTGAGAAAGGGCTAAAATCAATGATCCTAGCCTTCACTCTGAGAAGCTAGTGAAAGAAAACTCAAGATAAATAGAAGGAACAATAGATGTAGAAGACCTCTACACTTAAAAAATATAAAATCTTGCTGAGAAAAATTAAGAAAGATCAAATAAGTGGAGAGAAATATACCCATACTTATGGGGTGGTGGAATAAAAAATTGTAACAATGATTCTCACAAAATGAATCAATAGATTCAATGCGAGTCCAACCAAATTTCCAGTCAGTTTTACACAGAAATTGATGAACTATTAAAGTAGTTGGAGAATGTACATAACTTGATTTTAAGTATCCCAAAAAATCTTTTATATTTTTAAATGATTGCTTTGGTCTATTTTATTTCCAAGTACATGTTAGTGTTAACTTGTCAATTTCTAAGATAGACAAACAAATCAATAGAACAGAAAAAAATAAAAAACCATCATTACAATCTAATGATCTTTCCCAAAGGTGCTAAGGCAAATCAATGGGGAAGGAATAGGCTCTTCAACAAATGGTGTTGGAATCTAGTCAGCAACAAAAAGAAATTGAAAGGGACGACAGAGGATGAGATGGTTGGATGGCATCACCAACTCAATGGACATGAGTTTGAGCAAGCTCTGGGAGGTGGTGAAGGACAGGGAAACCTGGAGTGCTGCAGTCCATGGGGTTGCAAATAGTCAGACACAACTGAGCAACTGAACTGAACTGAACCAAAAACATACTTGAACCAACCTGGATGAATCTCTGAAGTGTTATGTAATAGACTGAAAGGAGCCAGACACACAGGAATACATACTGAAAAATTCAGTTACTGTGAAACCTAAGAATAGGCACAACTAGTCCGTAGGGACAGAAATCAGAAGAGTGGTTGCTTCAGGATGGAGGAGGGTGATAACTAGGAAGGGGTATGGAGGAACTTTCTAGTATAATGGCAATGTTTTACGTTGGGGTGTTAAGTGGCTTTTTTATGTTTATCATATGTTTATCATCGCACAATCTACTAATATGTAATTTACTGGGAATTATTTTACTTCCATAAGCAAATATCACACCCATGACCTAAGAGCAGGATAAGAGGGAAGGAAAAAAACACACGAAGATAAATAATATGATGTTGTCAGTGTAACGCTAGAACAATGCAGAATTGAATGGGAGAACATGGAAGGAGCACAAGCAGCTCGATTGTTGATAAGTGTTCAGACTAGATCTGTGTGTGAGAAGTACACTTCCCTACCCCTTCTGGCATTCCTCATCAACTGTCAACTTTGCTTTCAGGAACATCTCCTTTTCCAGAGGCTGATGGAGGTCTTAACATCATGAAAGAATCCTAGTCTGCCCCAACTCTTGGTTACTTAAGATAGTTCACAGTGGTAAAGGGAGATCCCTTACTTGTGGAGGAAGAGAAAGAGGGACAGCTCAGAACCCTCTCAGTTGCTGACAAATACTTGTTTTATCTGACAATTTTCTTAGTGCTTATTGAACAATCCATCAGGGTTCGGAACACCCCAGCTTTATGAATCCCTTCAGCACTAAATCCTCTCATTGACCTTTTGTTTTGTTGTATATGTGTGTGTGTGTCTTTGGTTCAATTTAATATCAAGATTCAGTCCATGCTGAATCTGTTAAAATCTGTCAAAAAAATATGGCTATTTGAAAACAAAGAAAAATATATTGCCTCAAACACCATTGATATCAAAATAAATCCAGATGGATAAAAGAGAAAATTTTAAGTGAAATCAAAATTTGAACATATTAAGATGGATGTTTGTCAGGGCTCTGGGTAGGAAAGGATTCTCTATAAAGATAACTGACAGATGGAGTCAGAAAAGAGCGACAGATTTCTCAATGACAATATAAAAGTTAAGTATATCAAGTCATTACAGTATTGAAAAACTGTACAACAATCTGGCAAAGAATTTGCTACAGATATTTCTTAAAAAGGATTTATAGCCTTAATAACTAAAGAAATAAAGAGGAACACTATGATTTCAATTTTTTTAAGTAAGCAAAGGACCGGAGAAGGCAATGGCAAGCCACTCCAGTACTCTTGCCTAGAAAATTGCATGGACAGGGGTGCCTGGTGGGCTGCAGTCCATGGGGTCGCTACTAGTCGGACACGACTGAGCAACTTCACTTTCACTTTTCACTTTCACACATTGGAGAAGGAAATGGCAACCCACTCCAGTGTTCTTGCCTGGAGAATCCCAGGGACAGCGGAGCCGGGTCGGCTGCCGTCTATGGGGTCGCACAGAGTCGGACACGACTGAAGCGACTTAGCAGCAGCAGCAGCAACAGCAAGCAAAGGACAATAAAAATGACTAACAAAATTGAAAAATGTTAACATCAGAAGTATTCAAACAAATAACCTTGAGATGCGATTTTAAAACTTATCAAAATAACAAGAGTTTGAAAAGTGGCAACACCCATAATCTGGTAAGGTCAGCATTTTTCATCTCCACTGTGAAAAGAGTGTAGATTGGTGCAGTCTTTCTGGAAAGCAGTTAGGCAATTTTGTATCAAAAATCTTAAAAATATTCCTAACCTTTCATTAGGGCTTCTTGAGTGGTAAAGCACTTGCCTGCGGGTTCAGTCCTTGGGTTGGAAAGGTTCCCTGGAGGAGGGCACGGGAACCTACTCCAATATCCTTGCCTGGAGAATCCCAAGGACAGAAGAGTCTGGCAGGCTACGGTCCGTGGGGTTGCACAGAGTCAGACACGACTGAAGCAATTTAGCATGCATGCACACAGGCAACCTTTCATTAAGAATTCTACATGTGTGAATCTATCCTAAAATAATCAGAGGGTGCACATGTATTTATGCCCAAAGATGTTTAATGAGAAAGGAAAACTACCTAAGTGACTAATGATGTATAATTGATTGAATAAATTGCTGTATATCAAAATGATGGACTATTTTGCAAGCTTTAGAAGTCAGTCTTTGAAAAAGTTTTGAACATCTCAAAGATGCCAAAATCTAGAAAGGTATTTAAAAAGTTTATCCTCAATATAACTTCATCATGTGATAAAACAAGGGCTTCCCTGGTGGCTCAGACAGAAAGAATCTGCCTGCAGTACAGGAGACCTGGGTTAGATCCCTAGGTCAGCAAGATCCTCTGGAGAAGGGAATGGCCACTCACTCCAGTATTCTTGCCTGGAGAATTCCATGGACCGAGGAGCCTGGCAGACTACTGTCCATGGGGTCACAAAGAGTTGGACACATATACTTAGAAAAATATTGGTAGAAAATACATGCATTTATGGGAGTTGGTGATGGACAGGGAGGCCTGGCATGCTGCGATTCATGGGGTCGCAAAGAGTCAGACACAACTGAGCAACTGAACTGTGGTTCAGCTAGTAAAGAATCTGCCTGCAATGCGGGAGACCTGGGTTTGATCCCTGGGTTGGGAAGATCCACTAGAGAAGGGAATGGCTATCCACTCCAGTGTTCTGGCCTAGAGAATTCCATGGACTGTATAGTCTATGGGGTTGCAAAGAGTAGGACACAACTATGTGACTTTCACTTTCACTTTCTTTCACTGAATCTTTATTCAAGAGAAAGCTGGAGTTTCTGATTTAGGACTCTAGTCCATCTTGGAAGCTGGTTCTATCCTGCGATGGGGGTTTATGTAGAAGGGAAGACAGTTTATCACTACAGGATATGGCAGGTTAAAAATAGGGGAAAGGGGGCTCCTCCACTCACAAATCCACAAAGCACTTATGGTCATTCAGGGACACCAGTGCGCTTCCAGATTTCTCTCTAGGGTCAGAGGTCCTAAAAGCATTCCTTTGATTCTCCTCTTTCAATATACAGTGAAAAGAATTCTGGTATTTGAAAAGATCCATGTTTAATTCTGCCACTTTACAGCTATTAGGTTCAAGTAATGTCTGTTAAGAAGGTACCTGAATTTCAGTCAGTTCAGTCGCTTAGTTGTGTTTGACTCTTTGCAACCCCATGGACTGCAGTACTCCAGGCTTCCCTGTTCATCACCAACTCCCGGGGCTTACTCAAACTCATGTCCATCAAGTTGGTGGTGCCATCCAACCATCTCATCCTCCATCGTCCCCTTCTCCTCCCGCCTTCAATCTTTCCCAGCATCAGGGTCTTTTCAAATGAGTCAGTTCTTCGCATCAGGTGGACAAAGTATTGGAATTTCAGCTTCAGCATCAGTCCCTCCAATGAATATTCAGGACTGATTTCCTTTAGGATGAACTGGTTGGATCTCCTTGCTGTCCAAGGGACTCTCAAGAGTCTTCTCCAACACCACAGTTCCAAAGCATCAATTCCGTGCTCAGTTTTCTTTATGGTCCAACCCTTATATCCATACATGACTACTGGAAAAACCATACCTTTGACCAGATGGACGTTTGTTGGCAAACTAATGTCTCTGCTTTTTAATAAGCTATTTAGATTGGTCATAACTTTTCTTCCAAGGAGCAAGGGTCTTTTAATTTCATGGCTGCAGTCACCATCTGCAGTGATTCTGGAGCCCAAAAAAATAAAGTCTGACACTGTTTCCACTGTTTCCCCATATGTTTCCCATGAAGTGATGGGACCAGATGCCATGATCTTCGTTTTCTGAATGTTGAGCTTCAAGCCAAACTTTTCACTCTCCTCCTTCACTTTCATCAAGAGGCTTTTTAGTTCCTCTTCACTTTCTGCCGTAAGGGTGGTGTCATCTGCATATCTGAGGTTATTGATATTTCTCCCAGCAATCTTGATTCCAGCTTGTGCTTCTTCCAGCCCAGCATTCCTCATGATGTACTCTACATATAAGTTAAATGAGCAGGGTGACAATATACAGCCTTGACGTACTCCTTTTCCTATTTGGAACCAGTCTGTTGTTCCATGTCCAGTTCTAACTGTTGCTTCCTGACCTGCATACAGGTTTCTGAAGAGGCAGGTCAGGTGGTCTGGGATTCCCATCTCTTTCAGAATGTTCCACAGTTTATTGTGATCCACACAGTCAAAGGCTTTGGCATAGTTAATGAAGCAGAAATAGATGTTTTTCTGGAACCCTCTTGCTTTCTCCATGATCCAGCAGATGTTGGCAATTTGATCTCTTTGGCATTGCCTTTCTTTGGGATTGGAATGAAGACTGACTTTTTCCAGTCACGTGGCCACTGCTGAGTTTTCCAAATTTGCTGGCATATTGAGTGTAGCACTTTCACAGCATCATCTTTCAGGATCTGAAATAGCTCAACTGGAATTCCATCACCTCCACTAGCTTTGTTCATAGTGATGCTTCCTAAGGCCCAGTTGATTTCGCATTCCAGGATGTCTGGCTCTAGGTGAGTGATTCCACCATTGTGGTTATCTGGGTCATGAAGATCTTTTTTGTATCGTTCTGTGTATTGTTGCCACCTCTTCTTAATATCTTCAGCTTCTGTTAGGTCCATACCATTTCTGTCCTTTATTGTGCCCATCTCTGCATGAAATGTTCCCTTGGTATCTCCAATTTTCTTGAAGAGATCTCTAGTCTTTCCTATTCTATTGTTTTCCTCTATTTTTTTGCATTGTCCTATCTTTTTGCCTTTTCATACTGTTCATGGGGTTCTCAAAGCAAGAATACTGAAGTGGTTTGCCATTCCCTTCTCCAGTGGACCACATTTTGTCAGAACTCTCCACCAAGACCCGTCTTCTTTGGGTGGCCCTACATGGCATGGCTCATAGTTTCATTGAGTTAGACAAGGCTGTGGTCCATGTGATCAGTTTCATTAGTTTCCTGCATTGGAGCTTTTGAAGGAGGTCACTGTTATCTTCATTACCTCCACCATAGTTTGGCCTCAGGTCAAGCAACAGGGAGGGAACACAGCCTAGCCCATCAACAGAAAATTGGATTAAAAGTTTACTGATCAAGGCCCTGCCCATCAGAAGACCCAGTTTCCCCCTCAGTCAGTCTCTCCCATCAGGAAGCTTCCATAAGCTTCTTATCCTTATCCAACACAGGGCCAACAGAATGAAAACCTGAATTTACTCTGAGTGAAAAAAGGATTCTGATGGTTATCAGGAGTCTGATGGGGCTGTCTCATCTGCTCAGTGCTGCTTCATGTTAGTAGGATATTAACCCTCTTTTAGAGCAGAAAATTTGAGAAGGGCATCAGAAGGGAGTGTCTTTCCCTGGGGACTTTGGAAAGTTGAATCCCAAGGGGAGGACCTGAGGAGAAGTGAGGAGAACACCAGACTGGAAACTAGTCTCCACAAATCTAGATGAAGTTTTTGTTTCTCATCTGCACTGTGACCCAGGAGAACTACTTTCTCTGAGTCTTACCTTCCTATGTACAAAATGCTCATAGTGGCACCTACTCAGCTTACTTCCTCGGTTGGGGAAGATTAAATTAACTGGATATGCACTGTGAAATTGCTTTGCAATGCAAATCTAAGGGATGATTATGTGTCTAGTATAAGCTGACTTGTTATATAAGAATTTAAATCTTGTGTGTCCTTGTATTTACTCTGTTGTGTGGTTTTGGGGTGTAGGGCATAACACGCTCACAAATGAAAGCATTTCTTTGCTCATCACAAACCTGTCTGAATGGTGTGTGCCATATTTAACACATGATCAGTAAAGCTACATAAAAATAAACAAGGCAGAACAACTCCCTCTCTCTTTGAGAAAAATCAGATTCTGGAAGTCACAGCCTTTTCCTTAACCCCTCTTGAATCATGAGGTATTCATTATAACAGGGACAGATACAACAGGAGGAGGGTATAGCCAGTAAAGAATGCAATGACTGGTCTATTAAAGAGACATTGGCAACCATACTTTTGTAGAACAAGTTTTTCACATTTTCTGTAGATGGCCAATATAAACAACATTAAGAATAAACAACCTGTATATTCATGTCCTAACTGGGAAATCAGGAAATGCAGAAAATACAGTGGTTGATGTTTTTTTTGTCATTGTTGCTATTTCCCCTTAAAACTAAGAGGGTGGCCATAATTGGTAAAATAGTTAAGAGTGTATACTTTAGAGCCAGAATAATTTGGGGTTGAACCCTGTACTCCAATTGTCTAGTTGTGTGACTTCAAATAAGTACTTTAATCTTCCTACATATTGGTTTTTAAATCTGTTGTTAGAATTATTTTTCAAACTCATACATCTGCAGTGAGAATATAAGAGGAAAATGTATGTAAATGCTTAAAATCACGGCTGGCACAAAGTAAGTGCTGCTGCTGCTGCTACTGCTGCTGCTGCTAAGTCACTTCAGTCGTGTCCGACTCTGTGTGACCCCATAGATGGAAGCCCACCAGGCTCCCCCGTCCCTGGGATTCTCCAGGCAAGAACACTGGAGTGGGTTGCCAAAAGTAAGTGCTAGCAAATGATAATTACTGCCATTCAGTAATTTTAGCTACCTATAATCATTATTTTCAGAATATATTTTATAATATACAAGTCAATTGCGTTTTTAGAATATGGAACAATTACTTAAATACAGTAAGAATGAAAAACTAGAAAATATAGGCTAAAAATAATACCACTTACAACAATAACAATACACACATACACACACATTTTATTTGCCCAGCAATAAATTGAACAAAATATCTGCAATACCCCCTTGAGAAAAATTACAAAATTTTATTAAGAGACAAAAGAAATACCTGAATCAATGGAAAGATATCACCCTTTTAAGTCAGATGCCGCAATAATTCAAAGATGTATTTTCTCATGAAATAAGTCTATCAGTTCAAGACAATTCTAATTAAAATCCCAACATATTTCATGGAAGTTGAAAATTTCTGATTTTAAAAGTTATGTGGGGGCTTCCCTGGTGGCCTAGTGATAAAGAATCTGCCTCCCAATGCTGGAGACACATCCCTGGTGCAGGAAGATTCCACTTGCCACTGAGCAGCTAAGTTCATGTGCCAACATTCTCTAACACCACATACAACTACTGAGACTGTGCTCTAGAGCCTGGGAGCCACAACTATTGAGCCCGTGTCCCAGACTTACTGAAGCCCACATGCCCTAGGGCCTGTGCTCCACGAGTGAAACTACGGCAATGAGAAGACAGCACACTGCAAAGAGGAGTAGCCCCCACTCACCCACTGTAACTGGAGAAAAGCTTGCACAACAAGGAAGATCCAGCACAGCCAAAAATATATAAGTAAATAAAATTACAAAAAAAGTTAGGCGGAAGAAGAAAGGGATCAAGATTAGCCAAGAGGTTTAAAAGAATAAGGAAGAGAGACTTGATTACCAGGAATCAGGACTTACAAGAAGCTGTATTAAGATACTATATTTCTAGTGTAGACAAACTGTCCAATGGAATAGCATAGATCCTTAAATAAACTGGATTTTATATCTGAGATAGCTGGCATGGAAGGGGAAAAAAGGCTATTTGATAAATTAATCTGGGATGTACCCATATGGGAGAAAAAATGTGAAATTAGTTCTCAAAATAACTCAAATGCTTAAGTGACAAAAGCAAACTTGTTTTTTAGGATAAAATATAGGTGAGCATCTATATGACAAAGCTACAGTAATCAAAATAGTATGGTACTGGCACAAAAATAAACTTAAAGATCAGTGGAATAGACTAGAAATCCCAGAAATAAATCCATGCACTTATGGTCAGTTGAAAGTGAAAGTGAAGTCACTCAGTCCTGTCTGACTCTTTGTGATCCCATAGACTGTGGCCTACCAGACTCCTACAACAAAAAAAGCAAAAATATACAATGGAGAAAAGACAGCCTCCTCAATAAGCGGTGCTGGGCAAACCAGACAGCTACATATAAAAGAGTTAAATCAGAACATTTTCTGACACCATATACAAAAATAAATTCAAAATGGATTAAAGACCTAAATGTAAAACCACATACCATAAAACTCCTAGAGGAAAACGTAGGTAAAACACTCTTTGAAATAAATCACAGTGATATTTTTTTGGCTTTGTCTCCTAAAGGAAATAAAAACAATAATAAACAAATGGGACCTAATTAAAGTTAAAAGCTTTTGCACAGCAAAGGAAATCATTGACAAAATGAAAAGACAACCTACTGATTGGAAAGAGATATTTGCAAATGATACGACTGATAAGGGATTAATATCCAACATATATAAAAAGTTCATATAACTCAACATCAAAAAAAACCCTATTTTTGAAAAATGGGTGAAAGAAATAGACATTTTTCCAAAGAGAAAATGCAGATGTTCAAAAGACACATAAAAAGATGCTCAACGTCACAAGTCATTAAGAAAATACAAACCAAAACTATAATGCGATGTCACTTCATACCTGTCAGAATGGCTATCATCAAAAAGAACACAAATAACAAATGTTGGCGAGGATGTGGAGAAAAGGGAGCTCTTGAACACTATTGGTGGAAAGGTAAATTGGAGCAACCACTGTGGAAAACATTATGGAGGTTTTTCAAAAAACTAAAAATAGAGCTACCGTATGATCCAGCAACTCTATCCCTGGGTATACATCTGAAAAGATAAAAACAGTAATTTGAAAAAATATATGCACCCAAATGTTCATAGCAGCTTTATTTACAATAGCCAAGATATAGAAGCAACCCAAGTATACATCAGTAGCATAAAGAAGATACGGTGTGCATGTGCGTGTGTGTGTGCGTGTGTGTGTGTGTGCAATGGAACACTATGCAGCCATTAAAAAAGAAAGTTTGCCATTTGCAGCAACATGGATGGACTTGGAAGGCATTGTGCTAAGTGAAATAAGTCAGACAGAGAGACACATACTGTGTGATAGCACTTATATATGGAATCTAAAAAATACAACTAGTGAATACAACAAAAGAAGCAGAGAACCTCCAAAACAAACTAGTGGCTGCTGGTGGGGAGGGGCAGAAGGGCAATGTAAGACTGGGGGAGTGGGAGGCACAAACTATTGGGTATAAGGCAGACTCTAGGATGTACTGTACAACAAAGAGAGTATAGCCAATATCTTTGAATAACCATAAATGAAAAATAGCCTTTAAAAAATAAGGGGATGTTGGCTGGCAAAGGAAATTTTTGCTCACGTGGCCTTAGAACACAGAGATAGTTATTATCAACATATTGTCTATAATTCTTGGTTTTTATTTAATCTTTGTAAATTAAAAATTCTTTCATATAAATATTGTCAGGTCTGTGTGAGTATACATGTAACATGGAAGTGGTAACTTAGCATTTTAAGTATTATAATCAGGCATTCACAATGTAGGAAAAAATATAGGTGAATATCTTTCTAATCTTGAGATAGGGAGAAATTTTTAACCAAAATGGTAACCATACAATTTTAAAATAATATCATTTTATATTAAAATTAAGAACTTCTGTTCATCAACAGACACCTTAAAGAACATGAAAGGCAACCTAGAAATTGATTGGGAAGAGAAGTTTTCAATATATGTAACAAAATATTAGTTAATATCAGGAGCACATAAGGAATTTCTACAATTCAGTTGAAAAAAGAATAAACATTCTCTCCCTCCCCACCCCTGCAAAAAAAATGGCAAAGACATAAATAGGCAGTTCACAGAAGAGGAAATAAACATAAAAAGATGCTCAGCCTGAGGGATTTGCTAATAAAGTTCAAAAAGGGATATGTTTTATACACATTTAATTGGCAAAAATTAAGAATCACAACTGTACTAAGTATTGGAGGATATGCATCCACAAGATCTTCTGTAGTTTGCTGATAGGAGTGTAAATGTATGCAAACTCTTTACAGAGTAATTCAACATTACCTTAAATGTTAGTCACACACCTACTCTATGATCCAATCATTTCTAGATAAATATCCAAGGCAAATTATTGAACATATACAGGGATGTTAACAGCAATGTTCTTCATAACGGTAAAATCTAGAAACAATGGGAACATACAGTCATGAATATATGACAATGTATTTATCTACACTCATATCACTGGACATCATACTCATATAATTGAATAGTCAAAACAGTAAATTTCAATTATATGCAACAGTGTGAATGTTATTTTTGACTGAGTCCTCTGAGAAGATGCCAAGGTCAGTTCCAACGTGGAAAGAGTTTCTTAGGGAAAATGATTTTGAGAAAAAAAGGAAAGGAAGACTGGGAAGGCTGGGAGAGCCCTCAGAGCACAATGCAAATCCCATCAAGTGAAAAAGGAAGAAGAAAGGAAGATTGGATTGACATCACCTAATTGCTGTTAGGTCTCAGGGAGATTTGTCCAGGTCACCCAGGAGTCCTCCAGTGAAGTCAACTGTCAGAGGAGCCCTGTGTGTCTCAGGAATGGGGCTGCTGTGGTGTTCCTCCCACAAGTAGTCGCTGAGAATTGTCCCAGGGAGCAGCAGAAAGCATGGTCTTGGTGGATCTCAGTGATGGATGACAGGCATAGGAGCTGGGCTCTTGGTCAAAGGTCTAACGTTCTAACATCTACCATAGATGCCTCAGCAATATAATGTGAATGGGGAAAATAATAAGATTGCATTCAGGATAATATCCTTTCTATAAAATTCAGTTAAAGCAAAAAATTAAAACATAAAACATCTTTTAGGAACATACAGATAGCTCAGCTGGTAAAGAATCTGCTTGCAATGCAGGAGACCCTGGTTCAATTCTTGGGTGGGTAAGTTCCCCTGGAGAATGGATCAGCTACCCACCCCAGTATTCTTGAGCTTCCCTGGTGGCTCAGACAGTAAAGAATCTGCCCACAATGCGGGAGACCTGGATTCAATCCCTGGGTTGGGAAGACCCCCTGGAGGAGGCAATGGCAACACATTCCAGTATTCTAGCCTGGAGAATTCCCATGGACAGAGGAGCCTGGTGGGCTACAGTCCATGGGGTCGCAAGGAGTCGGACACAATTGAGCGACTAAACACACACACACAACACACATAATAAAACTACATATTATTGTAAAAAAACAACAAGGGAATGATATACATAGTAGGTGTAAGTGGCAAAATAGCTGGATACAAGAGGAGGTAGAAATTGGATATAAGCTATTGCCGATATTTTACTTTTTCATGTTTGTATGGAACTTCTGTTTTAATTATGCTATTCAAGAAACACGGGTCAAGAAATATACACCAGCATACATTTATATAAACAAAGAAGGCTATTCACAGACCAAAAGTGAGAATGGTTCAAGAAAAAAGAATTATGATTAATCTGATTCTGTGCCTGTAAGGCCAAAAATGTTCATTTTCTCTCTTATTCCATCATACTATAGTACCATAGTGATCAATCTACTGACAGATGAAAAAAATGCCTGTGTATCACAGATTAAATCATAGGTAATCTTAGGGTCTGCCCCAGTGTCTTTGTGCCTTGGTTTCCACATCTGTAGATTGGGGGCAATGTTTTTTCTCTAGTGTGTTTATAAAAATTAAATCAGCTTATGTTCACACAAAATTATTCACAATCTTCAAAAACCAGAAGCAACCAAATTAGCTTCAGTGGTTGAATGGTTAAACAGTGATATAGCCACACAATGGAATACTGCTCAGCAATAAATATGAATAACATAGATGAATTCAAACACACCATGCTAAGAGATGGAGAAGGCAATGGCAACCCACTCCAGTACTCTTGCCTGGACAATCCCATGGACGGAGGAGCCTGGTAGGCTGCAGTCCATGGGGTCGCAAAGAGTCGGACATGACTGAGCGACTTCACTTTCATTTTTCACTTTTACGCATTGGAGAAGGAAATGGCAACCCACTCCAGTGTTCGTGCCTGGAGAATCCCAGGGACAGGGGAGCCTGGTGGGCTGCCATCTATGGGGTCACACAGAGTCGGACACGACTGAAGTGACTTAGCAGCAGCAACAGCACCATGCTAAGAGAATGGTCTCAGTATCGAAAGGTAACATACTATATGATTCCATTTTTATGACATTCTGGAAAAGGCAACTATGTTGGAACAGAGTACAGATCAGAGGTTTCTAGGGGTTATGAGAGGGGAGAAGGTCTTACTAAAAAGAGGTAACAGGAAGAATTCTTTCGGATATTCAAATTGTTCTATTTCCTGGGTGTAATGCTGGTTATAAGAACTTACACATGTATAAAATTACATTGATGTGTACACCAAAATGTGAATTTTAGTGTGCAAAACTTTTAAAATTAAAGAAAATTTATGGAATTTCTACTGTTTACTATAATCTCTAACAGTAGAAGAACAATTCAACCTTTTGAAAGGGAAGTTTAACTGCATAACATGAAAATGTAACTTCTGAAATTGCCATGAGTCTAATTTTCATTCCAAAATCACCTTGCATTCTAATCAATTTCACCTGTTCTGGGACTTTCTATATCTGCTGGTCTGTAGTGGGCAAGGGGAAAGAAGACTACAACATGTGATATTAGTGGGAGTAAGAAAAGGTCTTTGATTAGAACATTTAAAATTTTCTTTTCAATCATGGTTAGTGTCCACAAGTAATTTGAAACCACTGAGCAGATGTTGTGACTGGGAACAGCCGGGGTCCAAGCACCATCTTGACCACAGCAATAGCGGCAGAGTTTCAGTTAATCCTGTGGTTGTTTAACCCTCCCAGTGTGTAGTTCCAGCTGGCCTTTTATTAGAAGGGGGAATGGTGGGAATAAAAATTTACATTCAAATATGTTAAGCAAAAACAATAAACGTTCTCCATGTCTAAAATGACCAGTGGGGGAAAATGGGTGGTATTGACTAGCTGTAAGAGAATAAGACATATGGATGTAAAAGAACTGAGTAATAACCTCATTACTGAATTTAATACCCTAGTACATGTATCTGTCTTTCAAATGTGTTCAAAATTCAAGGTTAGAGTTCCTGGAAGCAACAGTGTTTATGCCATGAAAATTCAAGTAGGTATAGGTTGTAAACAGAATAAGTTCTGATTTCACATAGAGTGATACTGACTCATTCACCAAGAAAAATAAGCTTGAAAAGTACAGGTGTGCTCCTCAAACAACATTCAAACACCCCCTCTCACAATTAGAGGAAACAAAATCCCACACAACCAGACCAAAGAGATGAACACTGCTGCGATTATTTTAATTTCCAAAAGGGTCCATTTGAAATATTTACCCTGGTAGTTCCTTCAAGTATGGACCACCTCTGGGGGATTTGGATTTCTTTCATAAATCATTAACTGCCGAGCTGAAGTCACATAGTGAAGAAGAGTTCAGAGTCCTTGCCAATGGAAGATCAATACAAGTAAAGGTGCATCGTCTCTGAAATGATGCTGTGAGTCGATGGGAGAAATGTGATTATGATTTACACCCAATGCTTTAGGAAATATGTCTATGGAATGGAGGGAGAGGTCTCTATAATGTAGAGGTGGAAAACTGCTCTTCCCAAAGCAGGTTGCAGAGTGCCATGAGAGAAACAGGCCTGTCCTCTCACCTCTGCCATTTGTCCTGTTTCTACTCAAAGGGTCCATGACTGAGGTGACAGGTATTGGTGAAGCTCAATCCATTCTGCCTCTGAGCCTCACTTGCTCATTATAGAAGGCTGCAATTTCATTTCAGATCGGCAGCGTAAAACCTGTTGTCATATTTTATGTGATGATGTTAACTCTGCTATGAAATTATACCAGGAGAATACCCCTGAGCCAGCTCAGTACATATAAATAGCCATTCATCAGATGCAACCCATAATCTTCTCGCTGCCGTGACCCATTCTGTAATTTTCCCTCAGATGACAAGCTACAAATGAAGAGTGTACTTAGATTTCGGTTATGAGGTTTAAAATACGGATGTGGATATATAAAGCTAAGCCCTTCAAGAAGGAACCAGGGAATTTTTCCATTAAATTCTAAGGGCCTTCACCCATCTGCTCTATAATCGTGCAAGACTCTTATGATCCCTTCACTGACCTCAGACCCAATTTCTTACCTACTAATTCTCTATTTCACCTTTATCATCTCCTTCCTTAGCCCATCACCCACGGATGTGCCCGTTCCCCCTCCCACCCACCAACGCACATACTTACAGAATATCCCTAAGAAGAGAACCTTACTCTGTTTGTTGATATACTGATGGCAACTTCAACCACCAAGTTGCTTTTTTCCCCACAAAACCAACATTTCAGGAAGTATTACTGGGTGACAAACACTATGCACTTGCCACCTTACACCTATGTTATCGTTTTTATACATGAAGAAACAGAGGTTCAGAACAAACTGTGTCTGAGACCACACAGAAGTAACAGTTGAAGCCAGAACCCAAGACCAATAGACTCTGTCTCTTGGGGCTTCAGTACCAAATTACCACCACCTTGGTCGCTTAAACAATAAAAATGTGTTCTCTCACAGTTCTGGAGACCAGAAGTTTGAGGTCAAGGTGTCAGCAGGCCGCCCTCTTTCCCAAGTCTTTAGTGGGGAGTCCATTCCTTGCTTTTCAGCTTCTGGGGGCTGTCGGTGTTCCTCAGCTAGTGGCCACATTTCTCTCTGCTTCATCTTCATGTCACCTTCCCTGTGTGTCTCTCAAAACTCCCTCTACCTTGCTCTTAAAACGATACTAGTGATTGCATTTAAGCCCTATCTGAATACACAAGGATAAGCTCCTTGGGGCTTCCCCAGTGGCTCAGCTGGTAAAGAATCTGTCTGCCAATGCAGGAGACGAAGGTTCAACACCATTTTGTAGAGACGGAAATGGCAACCCACTCAACTATTTCTTTTTTTTTTTCACTCCAGTATTGTCTGGAAAATCCCATGGACAGAGGAGCCTGACAGACTACAGAGTCCATGAGGTCACAAAGAGTCAGAGACAACTGAGCATGCACACACACAAAGCTCCTTAACTTAATCAAGGTACTCAATCATTAAAGTAACATTCACAGGTTCTAGGAATTGGATATGGGTATCTTTTACCAGGGCTGGGCTATTTTTCAGCCTAGCACAGACTCCAAAGCCATCAGACTCTCATTGAGAGTAATCCTCATCACTAATTATGCAAAGGAAATCCTTGAGGTGGGGGGGGGACGACACTGGAGGGAGGGGCTGCCCAGCCCATGAAATGCAAGTTGCTCTTTGGGCAGCCTCCGTTTACGTGAATTTCCAAGGATCTGATATTGACAACAAACTCCTTTAGATCCAAACATAAAACACCATGGGGAAAAAAAAAAACAGGGTATCTGAGAAGAATCGTGAGGCATTATCAGCCACAATCACCTTAACAGAGATCACTCTATCAGATTAACCCTAGTTACTCATAGTCAGGCAGACATGGGACAGAAACCAGGTGCGATGATAGCTAAGATGGGATATTAATGCTTTCTTCAGGTACAACACTGTGTTGACATGAGCAATTGGCTTTGAAATGCCCCTCAGTCTTTTGGGGTTTTGTGTGTTTTTTTTTTTTTTTTTTGAGCACTTATCTGTAGGACGCCAGAACATCTGGATGAAAAAAAGGCAGTATTTAATTAATTGTGTTAGACTTACCTACATAACTTTTTTTTGGCCAGGTCTTTGTTGCTGCATGTGGGCTTTCTCTAGCTGCGGTAAGTGGCAGCTACTCTCTGGTTGTGGTGCCCAGGCTTTCCATTGCAGTGGCTTTTCTTGTTGCAAGGCACAGGCTCTAGGCATTCAGGCTTCAGTAGTTGCAGCTGGCAGGTTCTAGAATGTGGGCTCCTGTGGCCCACAGGCTTAGCTGCCCATGGCATATGGGATCTTCCTGGATGAGGGATTGAACCTGTGTCCCCTGTGTTGGCAGGTGGATTCTCAACCACTAGACCACCAGAGGAGTCCTATCTACATAAATTTTATACTTGATTATTAACAAAAGTTAGCTCTCTGGCCATCTCCTTATAGGTTTAAATTGTTTGTCAGATTGGCATTTTTTGACTCACTTGTTTGCTTTTCCCATGTCCCTATGCTGGAAATTCTCCACAATATTGTTTTTACCTCTGAAAAAGACTTTGGAACCTTTGAAAACATGCTTAAGTTTCAAAGAATTTTATGTCAGTGTTAAAGAACACTTTTGAAAAGATTTTTAAAACAATAACCCATAATCCCTCCAACCTAGCAAACGAGAGTTTTCATGGGAGAGGAAGGCATACAAAACTCACCATGTATCACTGCACTGCTCCAACAAGAGCTTGAAACTGGACCCAAAATAGAAACAGGAAAATATTAGCTTTTCAGTTGTGAGATGCAGACCTATTTTAAGAATCAATTAAAGCACTTTGGCACCCTGGCAACAGTCTTATGAGAGAATAGGTCCTTGTCACGCCCTAGCATTTTCAGACAAAAATGCTAACAGATTGGAAAAGTAAATTGTCACTTCAGTCGCTCAGTCATGTCCGACTCTGTGTGACCCTATGAACCACAGCATGCCAGGCCTCCCTGTCCATCACCAACTCCCAGAGTTTACCCAAACTCATGTCCATTGAGTCGGTGATGCCATCCAACCATCTCATTCTCTGTTGTCACCTTCTCCTCCTGCCTTCAATCTTTCCCACATCGGGGTCTTTTCCAGTGAGTCAGCTCTTTGCATCAGGTGGCCAAAGTACTGGAGTTTCAGCTTCAGTATCAGTCCTTCCAAAGAACACTCAGGACTGATCTCCTTTAGAATGGACTGGTTGGATCTCCTTGCAGTACAAGGGACTCTCAAGAGTCTTCTCCAGCACCACAGTTCAAAAGCATCAATTCTTCGGCGATCAGCTTTCTTCACAGTCCAACTCTCACATCCATACATGACCACTGGAAAAACCACAGCTTTGACTAGACAGACCTTTGTTGGCAAAGTAATGTCTCTGCTTTTTAACACGCTGTCTAGGTTTGTCATATTTTTTCTTCCAAGGAGCAAAAAGTCTTTTAACTTCATGGTTGCAGTCACCACCTGCTACGATTTTGGAGCCCAGGAAAACAAAGTCTGTTGCTGTTTCCACTGTTTCCCATCTATTTACCATGAAGTGATGGCACCAGATGCCATGATCTTAGTTTTCTGAATGTTGAGTTTTAAGCCAGCATTTTCACTCTCTTCTTTCACTTTCATCAAAAGGCTCTTCAGTTCTTCACTTTCTGCCATAAGGGTGGTGTCATCTGCATATCTGAGGTTATTGATATTTCTCCCAGCAATCTTGATTCCAGCTTGTGCTTCATCCAGCCCAGCATTTTGCATGATGTACTCTGCATATAAGTTAAATAAGCAGGGTGACAATATACAGCCTTTTTGTACTCCTTTCCCAATTTGGAATCAGTCTGTTATTCCAGGTCCAGTTCTAACTGTTGCTTCATGGAAACAGATGAAGACAATTATGAGCTAACTGCAGGGGAAAATTATTAGATAGCTGAAATTGGCTTTGCTGACCCTGCTGCTTCACCCTTTCTGCACCCTGAAATACAGCCCCCAGCCGCTTGCACTGCTCCTGTGGCACACCTGCCGGCACAAAGCAGGGGAGGCTGATGGCCCCTCATTCGATTGAGGTTATGAAGGTTTCCACCTGGAACTCCCCCAAGTGTCTCCTGGGAGTTTAGAGGGGAAGCTGAGGGATGACCGCAATAGAAACACTGGGTCCTGAGGCAGCTGAAGGAAGTGATTTTCCAAAAATAGGGGAGAAGGGTGGCAGCTTTCGCAGAACACCTCAACACTCAAGTCACATTGCAAGGGTGGCTTCTTCCTTTGCTTATGCAAAGCTACACCTTCTCCCTGGAATCTGTGTGTGCATGTGTGTGGGTGCTCTTGGAAAAGACAGACTGAAAAGTAGGGTGCTTCCAAGAAGACCACAGATAATTTAGTTTCATGAAATCACTATCCCTTGAATCTGGTAGTAAATACAGTGAAAAGAAGTTTATGTTCATGTGTCTCTTGGTTTCATGAAGCCGAATAAGGGAGCAGAGAATTTAATGGAAAGTGGCCTGGACTGGAGAGAGCAGGAATTTAGTTGTATGTCCAAGAGCAAGCCTCTGTAACCTCAGGCAAGGCAGTGAGCACCTCTCTGCTCTGCTGTTCTCATCTGTGGAACAGGTGCTGCAGCTGATCAGCTAAAAGGCCGTTTCTGTCTCTGGAAATCTGATTGAACTGTTTTACAAATTTGGGTGCTCTTGGAACTTGCCTGGCTTTCCAGTGGTTAAGACTTTGCCTTCCAATCTAGGGCGCATAGGTTCAATCCCTGGTCTGGTAACTAAATCCAGCATGCCACACGACCAGGGAAAAACAAAACAAAACAACAGAATCAATATTGTAATAAATTCAACAGAGACTTTAAAAATGGTCCACATCAAAAAAATAATCTTAAAAATATATGTGTGCTTTTAAAACCAGAGCCTGCTTTATAACTATAGGAAGTAGAAGAAACTTGGATTCCATTACCAAATATCACTTGAGCACCAAATTCATGTTAGACTTAATGATGACTAACACCCAAGGGTTAACACATGAAAGGTTTGGCTAATATTTTCCTTCCATTTCTGTTCTCAACCTGTGTATTTTTAGAGAGTCAGAGACTCATAATTTGGAAGCCGTCTTGGCAGTTTGCTCACCCCAACCGCCCAGGGCAGGAACATCCTGACACATGGGCCTCTTGCATGCCTACCTGGCTCACTCTCTCCCCTGGCCATCTACTCATTCTTATAAGACTCTTACTTAAAAATATTTTCCTTAAAACTAAATGAATCTACCTTCTCTTACAAATAAACTACTCCTTTCTTTTTGATATTTGAAACTTTTTACGACAAATATCTGCAAAAAAAAAAGACCCACTCAGTTATTCTGGTGTAAGTGTATCTCTAGCATGGAAACTGTTTCCTTTCTCCTAGATGAGTTGCCTCTGCGGCAGACAACCCTGTCTATTCACAGATCTCTTGAGGTCGGAGAGCATCCTTTCAGAGGACACAATACAACACCTCTCACGTGGCAGGTGCTCAGAAAATGTTTCTTGATTGTGGGAGGAGCAGCCCCTTAAATATTTGAAGGTGTTATCAGGTTTCCCCAAGCCTCCTCAGGCTAAAAATTCTAGGTTCTCTCAACAGTTTCGTGTACAGCAAACACTCTTCTTTGAACACCTTCCTGCTAGAGGAGGGTGTGCTCAGAGCTCTGCCCACCCCGGCATTTTGGTCCCTCAGACAGAGCCTGAGGACGAGGCAGGCTTATTTGTACAGCTCGAGACTGCTTCAGCTCCCAGCTGTTTCACCATCTGGGGACTCAAGTAAGCTGATGGATTCCCCAAACTTCAGTGTTTTCACAGGAGCTTTGAGTCAGGGCTCTCTCATCCTTCACTTCTGTAAATTGAGTGTTTGAAATGAAATCCAGAGTTTCATACTTGTTTCTGTTAAAATTCACTTTATTATAGTTTTAGGCCACTACCCTCCAAACTGTAGAGATATTCCTGAATCATCACATTTCTATCACTTGTCTCACTAGCTAGCAATCTCAGCTATGGATCATCTGAAAGTGGTTCAACAAGCACTATCCATGTCCATGTAAGTTTGTTTTTTTTTTAAAAGACACTATTGAACAAGGGAGATGCATTTAATATGAAAATATGAAACTACCATTTTTAAAGGTCAAAGTACTCAAATATCACCAGTAGTTAATGGTGGTGGTTTAGGCACTAAGTCCTGTCCAACTCTTGCGACCCCATGGTCTGCAGTCTGCCAGACTTCTCAGCCCATGGGATTGTCCAGGCAAGAATACTGAAGTGGGTTGCCCTTTCCTGCTCCAGGGGATCTTCCTGACCCAGGGATTGAACCAAGGTCTCCTGCACTGAAGGCAGATTCTTTACAGACTGAGTTATTAGGGAAGTCAGTAAATAGTTAGTACATAGTTAACAGTACAAACTAACATATTGTCCCAGGAACTTCTGGGCTGGTAGAGATATTTCAATCAAGCTTCTCTGACTGCAAGTGCTTAACCAAGTGCTAGTCTGCATCAGTGTAGTACAGGGTGGGCTGTATGTCCTCATTTGGTCCTGAACAATATGTTGATACACACTATTAAATAGTTTTGTAAATACGTAATAAAGAACAAAGAGGTTCCAGTGCTGGTCTGTCTCGTTGAGCTCCAGCACTGTCACAAATTAGCTGTGTGACCTCCTGCAAGATAACTGACCCCTCTGTGCCTCTGTTTCTTCAACTGGAAATGGAGATAATGGTAGCATTTCCATTATAGGACTGTTTAAGGCATGAATGAATGACAAGCACATGGTGGGTGCCCGGTAAATGTTGGTGATTATTAGTATGATGCCTTTCCTTGAAAAATCATGCTGAATCCAGAGGTTTTTATTCCTTCATTCCCCAAGTATTCACAAACTGTCTGTTAATTAAGCAGCCTAGTATTTTGACAGGGATCAACATCAAGCCCACACGGAGTTAATTTCTAAATTATGTTTCCACTTTTAAAAGTAAGCTCATCACTTGTCCTTAAGTCTTTCAGCACAGGTACGCACACTCTGATCACTTCAAGTTTTATGAAAGGTTTCCTGGGTACATTGGTACATCTTTCATCTAACCAGCAGTTTTGGTCCATTTACGGTGAGTGTCATTCAACCAGTTAGTGCCCAAATCCTTTCTTAGCCAACATCATGCTGGCCATTATCACTTGAAGATGATTTTTCTTGATGGAAAAGATTAAAGAAAAATATGAAATGAATTGTTCTGCCTTCTTTGTACTTCTGTTAATACTAAAATTGAGCCATGAACATATGCTTCCTTATTTATCTTCTGACTTCCATACCTAAAATGCCTTTTCAATTGTCATTAGTGTGTTTTTCAAGCCTCCACTAATTCTGTCCTTCAGTGTACAAACACACACATCATATCCATTTGTGTCATTCTCTGTGTTTGCCCTAGGGCTGGGTATTCCTGATTCACTCCGTCCTAGTCTTTTGAAGACCTGAACTGATCAGGGAGCACATTTCATGGCCACTGTTTCCTTAGGAGTCAAACCCCCATCCTGTTAACCATAATTTATGACCAAAGAGTTAGTGCTTAAGCCACCTTCCTTTCTAAATTCAGGCTATGTCACAGCTATTCTTTCTTCAAACTTTTTGAACTTCAGTTTTCTTAAAATCTAGGGTCTATGTCAGAACTTGGACAAACATTTCCTTCACACATCATCATGTGATGGTCCCTGGTAGGCCAGGTGGCTGTCAATTCCACTTTCTTACTTCAGTTTGGCCATCTGGGTCAGTAAAAAGCAGAAAGTAACTGTTTCTTCATGGCATTTTCCCCCTTCTGAGAGACTGACTCACTAGCAAGGGAAATCAAGAATTTATTAGATGTTGTATATTCTTTTAAGGGAAGGCAAGATGAGATTTTCAAGAAGTATTTTAGTAAAATTTCATTGGATTATAACATAGGTAGAGAAAAGTTCTTAGGTTCTAAGTATTAATAGCTCAATGAATTTTCACAAAGTGAATACACCCACATCACCACCTAATCATGAAACCTTTGTGCTCTCTGAAACTTCCCTCTTGCCTCATAAATTAGTTTTAATGGAGTTTAATCTGTGCTGGGAAGATAAGAATTTCCATAATGAGAGATAACATTTGTTGGGAACTTGAACTACATGTCCAGCACTGTGCTAAACACCTGACATGTCCTTCCTTCTTTTTTTTGTTCTTGGCTGATATTGGCTGTGCTGGATCTTCCTTGCTTCACGCAGGCTTTCTAGTTGTGGTACATGGGCTTAGTTGGCCCGAGGCATGTGGGTTCTTAGTTCCCAGACCAGGGATCGAATCCATGTCCCCTGCATTGGAAAGCAGATTCTCAACCGCTAGACCACCAGAGAAGTACCCTGCCTTGCCTCTTTTAATCCTCACAACAGCTCTGGGCATGGGGCTGTGTGGATCACAAAAAACTGTGGGAAATTCTTCAAGATATGGGAATACCAGACCACCTTACCTGCCTCCTGAAAAATCTATATGCAGGTCAAGAAGCAACAGTTAGAAACAGACATGGAACAACAAACTTGTTCCAAATTGGGAAAAGAGTACAAAAAGGCTGTATATTGTCACCATGCTTATTTAACTTCTATGCAGAGTACATCACGTGAAATGCCAGACTGGATGAAGCACAAGCTTGAATCAGGATTGTAGGAGAAATATCAATAACCTCAGATATGCAGATGACACCACTCTTATGGCAGAAAGTGAAGAGGAATTAAAGGGCCTCTTGATGAGTGTGAAAGAGGAGAGTGAAAAAGCTGGCTTAAAATTCAACATTCAAAAAATGAAGATCATGGCATCCAGTCCCATCACTTCATGGCAAATAGATGGGGAAACAATGGAAACAGTGACAAACTTTATTTTCTTGGGATCCAAAATCACTGCAGATGGTAACTGCAGTCATGAAATTAAGAGACCCTTGTTCCTTGGAAGAAAAGCTATGACCAACCTAGACAGCATGTTAAAAAACAGAGACATTATTTTACCAACAAAAGTTCGTCTGGTCAAAGTGATGGTTTTTCCAGTAGTCATGTATGGATGTGAGATTTGGACCATAAAGAAAGCTGAGTGCCGAAGAATTGATGCTTTTGAATTATGGTGTTGGAGAAAACTCTTGAGAGTCCCTTGGACTACAAGAAGATCAAACTAGTCAATGTTAAAAGAAATCAGTGCTGAATATTCGTTGAAAGAACTGATGCTGAAGCTGAAGCTCCAATACTTTGGCCACCTGATGCAAAGAACCAACTCACTGGAAAATAACCTGATGCTGGGAAAGAAAGATTGAAGGCGGGGGAGAAGGGAATAACAGAAGATTAGATGGTTGGATGGCATCACAGATTCAGTGGACCTGAGTTTGAGCAGGCTCTGGGAGTTGGTGATGGACAGGGAACCCTGGCATGCTGCAGTCCATGGAGTTGCAAAGAGTTGGACACGACTGAGCAAGTAAACTGAACTGAACTGAAACATAAGAAACAGAAGCTTAAAGAGGTTAGGTTACCTGTTTAAGATCACTAGCTAATAAGATATGGAGCTGAGATTCAAACCCAGGTCTAGGTAATGCTAGAGACTTCACTCTCGCCATTGTAGTAGATATTTAGTACATGTTTTTTATCCAGTCAGCAGGCTATAGACCAGAGTTTTTCAACCTTGGGACTACTGACATTAGGGTTGGATAATTCTGTGTCATGGGGACTGTCCTGTGCATTATAAGGTTTATCCACATCCATGGCCTCAACCCACAAGATAGCAGAAGCACAACCCCTTTGCCTTGCACACCCACCCTCACCATCACGATAATCAGAAATGTCTCTGGACATTGTCAAATGTTCCTCGGGGAGTAAATGTTCCCAACTGAGAGTCACTGCTGTAGATGATTCCATGCACCTTCCTTCTCTCTCCTCATCCATGACATCCATAAGCAGATATAAATACAGGTGTGCACCTTCCTGGTAGGCAGTGCTATTCTAAACTCCTAGGATCCACCAGTATTTTTCAGAACTCCTGCCTTGAAGTCATAAACCTCACTGCCTGGGTTGTGTTGAACAATACGAATGAGAAGGGCCACTTCCCTTTATCACCCAAATACGTTCATTGCCAGGCAGTCTTCTGAAGTCACAGCTACCACTGCTCCCGCCACAACTGTTACAACCCTGTCTCTCTTCCCTTTCACATTTCTATAGAAATCCCTGGGCACTTCCTCCCATGTATCCCCTGTTTCTACTTTGCACCATTCATCCTCCACAGATAGAACAATCTCTCAGAGTCATGGAAGATACAGCTGGTATCCTTGGCCAGGGCAGTGTGAAAAGCAGTTATTAAAGAATGAAGCTCGAATAGTTGGCCACCTGATGTGAAAAGCTGCCTCACTGGAAAAAACCCTGATGCTGGGAAAGACTGAGGGCAGGAGAAGGGGACGACAGAGGAAAGATGGTTGGATGGCATCACATGACACAACGGACATGAATTTGAGCAAACTCTAGGAGATAGTGAAGGACAGGGAGGCCTGGTGTGCAGCAATCCATGGGTTCACAAAGAATTGGACACAACTTAGTGACTGAACAACAAGACATTACAAAGTAGAGGGCATGATGTGGGGAAACTGAAGCAAGATCAGGCAGGACCCTGGGTGTGGGAACTGTGTGGAGCCATTCCTAGGACTGAAGGGCAAGAAGAAGGTGTTGTTACTTGAACCTCGAGAGAATTTCTATAAGGTGGGTCTCATGGGTCCAAAACAAATAGAAAGCATGGGAGTCCAGTGATTAAGCCTGTATGGTCAGATTCCCAGGCACAGAGCAGGGGGAGAAGGGCAGAGATAGGATCTGGAGGGGCTGGGGAAGATATGCAGCACAGGACTCTTTGCTACCCCATGGACTGCAGTATGCCAGGCTTCCCTCTCCTTCACAGTCTCTCTGGATCACCACAATTTTGTCTGAGTACATTCCCTGCTCCCTTCCCTAAATTTCACTTTGAAGTCCTTTTTATCAGATCATAGAGCTTCTTGCCAAACACATTCATCCTGGTTTTGAGAGATGTCTTCTTCTTGCCAGGAGCCTATCATTCTAGTACCACAAGCCATGGTTTAGAGAACCAAATCCTCTTTCTGGATATTATCTGTAGAGCCAGCTGTTCACTTCTCCTCTCCTCCTGTCTCTTCCAAATTCACAAAACCTCAACTGGAAGAAGAAATGAGAAAACCTGATTTACTTTGTGAGATCTGGCTGGGTTTCTCCATCAGCTTCAGGAAGGAGTGACCATCATATAGTTCTTTCCTTGCCTGATGTTCAAATCAAGATTTCTCACAACTTCAGGTCTGGGAGTTCTCTTGATTATTTTTGAGGGCAGAAGATGCTATTTTTCCCTCAGATCTGTATTCATCCCGAGTAGGCAGGTTTTCAGGGCAGAGGGAAAGGGAGCACCAAGGATGAAAATTTCTGGTCTTTCTCTTTTACCTTCAAGCTTTACGCTTGCTGAAATTCCCCTCTGTCTTCTCATAAATGTCCCCCCATTTTTAATACATTCCGTATTATTTCTTCCACCCAGTCTAAGAACCCTTTGTCGTCTGTGCTAAGACTTTGGTAATTTTCTAAATGGAGAGGGCAATGGCAAGCCACTCCTGTACTCTTGCCTGGAAAATCCCATGGATGGAGGAGCCTGGTAGGCTGCAGTCCGTGGGGTCGCTAAGGGTCGGACACGACTGAGCGACTTCACTTTCACTTTTCACTTTCACACATTGGAGAAGGAAATGGCAACCCACTCCAGTGTTCGTGCCTGGAGAATCCCAGGGACGGGGGAGCCTAGTGGGCTGCCATCTATGGGGTCACACAGAGTCGGACACGACTGAAGTGACTTAGAAAAAAAAAAAAAGGCTTTTTGGTTTCTTGAGGAAGATCAGGGCATTTACAGTGAGGGGAGAGAGACACAGACACAGACAGACAGACACCAAGTAAGCAGACTCTGAAATAATCCCTTTGATGCTCCTATTAACCTGAGAGTCAAGTTGAAAAACAACCTTCTGAGTAATATTTCATTGTATATATAATATGTACCACATCTTCTTTATCTATTCCTCTGTCAATGGACATTTAGGTTAAAAAAAGAAAGGAAGACAGCCTTCTGTAGTTCCTCCTGTAAATTTCTGCTCCTGTTTGCTTCCAGGTTCCTGATCTCTTGGGAATTCTTGCTAACAGTGCTATTAAGTTGACATGGCTGTTTTTCTCACCTAACCTCTGATAATCTGCAAAGTATTGGTAATTAGCAGTAAATTGCACTAGCTATGAATCAAGTCCAGTTCCTCTCAATAAACACGTGATGCAAAGATACAGTGCTCTATCCACACAACCCATGATGGAGGTACTTTTCACCCAGCTTCCTACCTCTTGCCAGGCACAGGGTTTTGCTGCTGAGCTTCTCATTGTAATTGCAGATTACATTATGCCTATGTTAAGATTTCCCTTCTCAATCTAATAGTAAACTTAACTACTGGATTTTTATTTTTAATTAAGATATCCTGGCACTTTAAAACAGTGCTTACAATAATTAGAACAACTATATTCACATAACAAACACAAATGGATAGAAAATGATTATATCAATATTTAATTTATGTGATGTTTTAATTTATCAAAATGGTTTTTAACATTTTCCTAAAGTTCATAGAATTTTGTTTTTTAGTTCATATAATTTTTGTGGCGTATATAAGACATGCATTAGTTTTCATGTTACAGATGAAATAACCCAGGAAAGACATCTGATTTATTCTCAATGTTTGACTTCATCAGTCTTACACTTATTAGCTGATCAGATTAGTTCAACGTCTTTAAGTTCTGCTGTCAATATCAACATTAATTTCCTGACTTTGATAACTATAGTGTAATTATTTCCTATTCTTAGGAAATATAGACTGAAGTATTTAGGAATAAAGGATCACAATCTGCTACTCTTTCTCAAATGTTTGAAAAAGGAAAGATTATGTGTGTATTATGTGTGTATAAGGAAAGATTATAGGTATATTACATACCTATAGATATATGGACTTCCCTGGTGGCTCAGCTGGTAAAGAATCCACCTGCAATGTGGGAGACCTGGGTTCAATCCCTGGGTTGGAAAGATCCCCTGGAGAAGGGAATGGCTGTCCACTCCAGTATTCTGGCCTGGAGAATTCCACGGACTGTAGAGTCCATGGGGTTGCAAGTGACACGAAACAGTGATTTTCACTCCATAGACATATAGTCTATATATCATCTATATGTCTATCATCTGTCTAGCATCTACGTAGAGAGAGAGTGCAAACAAATAAAGTTTTATTGGTCACCTTTAGAGGTAGATAGGACACTACCCTATTAGTAACAATATCTGGAAATTGGGAAATTAAAATAATTTTTTAAATTCTAGTTTTGTATTAATATGGGAAAGTTCATTTGTTGAATATATTCTTTAGGAGGTGGTCTCCAGGCATTTGATCATACATCATAATCAGTAAGGAACTGATTTTTCTTCTAGTTTCATTGAGATATAATTGATACCAGCACTATATAAGTTTAAGACATATAGAATAATTAGGTTTGACATACATACCTCACAAAATGATTACCACAATAAGTTTAGCAAATATTTATCATCTTATGTAGAGACAAAATTAAAGAAAAAGAAAATTTTTTTCCTTGAGTACTCTTAGGATTTACCCTCTTAACGATTTTCATATATAACATACAGCAGTGTTAATTATATTAGACATGTTATACATTAAATTTCTAGTAATTATTTTTCTTATAATAAGTGGAAATTTATTTCTTGTGACCACCTGTAGCCAGTTGCCATTCCACCTCTGATAACTGCAAATCTGATCTCTTTTTCTATGAGTTTGTTTGTTTGTGTTTCAAGTATAATTGACCTACAACACTATGTTCGTTCCTGGTACACAACATAGTGATTTGACATTTCTATTCATTACAAAATGATCACCATGATAAATCTAGTTACCATCTGTCACCATATAAAAATATTACATTATGATTGACTATTTTCCTTACTCTGTACATTTTCTCCCTGTGACTCCTGTATTTCCTAACTGGAATTTTGTACTTCTTAACCTCCATCTGCAGGGAGGTTGGACTGCAAGGAGATCCAACCAGTCCATTCTAAAGGAGATCAGTCCTGGGTGTTCATTGGAAGGACTGATGCTGAAGCTTAAACTCCAATACTTTGGCCACCTCATGCGAAGAGTTGACTCACTGGAAAAGACTCTGATGCTGGGAGGGACTGGGGGCGGGAGGAGAAGGGGACGACAGAGAATGAGATGGCTGGATGGCATCACCAACTTGAGGGACATGAGTTTGAGTGAACTCCGGGAGTTGGCGATGGACAGGGAGGCCTGGCGTGCTGTGATTCATGGGGTTGCAAAGAGTCGGACATGACTGAGCGACTGACCTGAACTGAACTGAACCTCCATCTATTTCCGTTATCCTCCTAGCCCCTTCTTCTCTGGATCTTCTCTGTTTCTCTGCATCTATGACTCTGTTTCTCTTCTGTTATATTTATTTTATTTTTTTAGATTCCACATATAAGTGAAATCATACAATATTTGTCTTTCTCTGTCTGATTTATTTCACTTAGCATAATGCTCTACAGGTCCATCCATGTCACTTAAAATGGCAAAATTTTCATTATCTTTTATGACTGAGTAGTATTCCTGTGTGTATGGTTGTGTGTGTGTGTATCACATCACTTGTATTCATCTGTCTGTTGATTGGCACAGGTTGTTTAGAAATCTTGGCTGCTGTAGATCATGCTGTAATGAACATAGGAGTGCATGGTAAAAAATTGTTTAAACACAATCCCTCACATGTGCTGGCTGGTTTATTTATAAATAACATATAGTACTAATGTAATGATAGGGAACACATGAATAGTAAATAAATCATATTTTAAAATAATATAAATGTTGTTTATTGATAATAGAGAAACATTTTTCTTTTTTGAAATTATTTTTATTGAAGTGAACTGAACTGAACTGAACTGATAGTTACTATACAATATTATTTATATAAATTACAGGTGTGCTATACTGTAGTCGCTAAATCATGTCTGACTCTTTGTGACCCTATGAACTGTAGCCTCCAGGCTCCTCTGTGCATGGGGATTCTCCAGGCAAGAATACTGGAGAGGGTTGCCATGCCCTCCTCCACAGGATCTTCCCAACCCAGGGATCAAACCAGGGTCTCCTGCATTGCAGGCAGATTCTTTACCAGCTGAGCTACCAGGGAAGCCCAATTATAGGTGTACAATGGAGTAATTCACAGTTTTTAAAGGTTATTCTCCATTTGAAGTTATTATAAAATAGTGACCATATTCCCTGTGTTGTACAATATGTTCTTGTAGTTTGTTTTATACCTAAGAGTTTGTACCTCTAACCCCTATCCCTTAATTGCCCCTCCCCTCACCACTGGTAGCCACTAGTTTGTTTGCTTTATGCATTAGTCTGTTTCTTTTTTGTTATATTCACTAGTCTGTTGTATTTTTTAGATTCCATATATAAGTGATATTGTACAGATATTTACCATCCTCTGACTTATTTCACTTAGCATAATGCTCTCCAAATCCATCCAAGGTGATGTAAATGGCAACATTTCTCTTTTTTGTGGTTGAGAAGTATTTCATTGTATGTATATCTCATCTTCGTTATCCATCATCTGTTGATGGCTGCTTTCATATCGTGGCTATTGTAAATAACGATGGTGTGAACATTAGAGCCCATATATCTTTTCAAATTAGCTTTTTCTTTTTTTTCAAATTAGGTACCCAGGAGTAGACTTGCTGGATCACATGGTAGTTCTAGTATTTTTTTTTAAGAAAACGTCTGTACTGTTTTCCACAGTGACTGTATCAATTTACCTTCCCACCAATGGTACACAAGGTTTCCCTTTTCTCCACATTTTTGCCAACGTTTTTATTTGTGGTCTTTTTGATGATAGCCATTCTGACAGGTCTTTTTAATCCCAGTAAAATGAACAAATGATCTGTGGAGAGAGCAATGTTACTGAAGATATTAATTTTTTTAAATCTTGACTTTACACATTGTGATTCAGCAATTCAAAGGGCTAGTTCCAAGCTTAGTCTACCCTGATTCTTCAGTTTAAAGACGACCACAGTGAAAAAGATATCTCATAACATTTGTAGATCCAGACAGGAGAGGTGGATCATTGCCTGCACATATGTGCTGGTTTTCATTGAAATCTGGCTGGTGAGATTCCATTTGTCTCTGCTATAAACCACTTCTTGCACACTAATCAGAAGGCATTGAATTTTATTATTTACAACTTCTGGATTTAAAAATCCATTGAAAACCCTTGTTTTGGAAAATTTTAAGAAATATAGTTTCTAATTTATTTTTAAAGGTACAGATATTAATTTTCTAATAGATGCCACACATTTTTTTCTGGTGACAAAGTAACATTTTCATTCTTCAAAATGACTCCTCAAAAGCCCCAGTTGCTTTTGAAACATTGTTGCTTTCTCATTTCTTGTTACTTAGAAGGAGCAGATTAAATATGTTTACTTTTTTGAAAATACATCCTTTGATATACACTACTTTCTGTCACAAATTTTCATAGTGTATGTGTGTGCACTCAGTTGTGTCCAACTCTGCAATCTCACGGGCTGTAGTCCACCAGGCTCCTCTGTCCATGGGATTTCCCAGGCAAGAATACTGGAGTGGGTTGCCAGTTCCTCCTCCAAGGGATCTCCCTGACCCAGGATTGGAACCCTCCTCTCTTGTATCTCCTGCATTGGCAGGCAGATTCTTAACCACTGCATCAGCTGGGAAGCTCCAAATTTTCACAGAAAAGGTCAGTAAATTTGAAGTACTTCTGATTAAAAAAAAAAAAAAAATGCTAAATTCCATCTCTAAATTCACAACTCTTCAAAGTAATTTTTCATGAGTTCACCAGCACATTTCTATGAGCTAGAAACAATTTTCACGGTCACTCCTCATCTCATTAAAAATGTACTGTAAAGATTCTTCTATATTTTAATGCTCCACTTCCTCCCTTGATCAGGCCTCTGGCCTCCCCCAGGGTCCTCAGATGCCTCCTCACTGGGCAGCTCTTTGTGCAGCTGAGGCCCCTGGGCCCCCGGCCCTGTCATCCTTGCCCTCTGCTACAGCTCCCAGCCTGCTTTGTGTTCCGGCCTCCCCCAACCCCGCCCCCAAGCCCAAACTGCTCTGTGCTTCCTCTTCTCTAATTTAATCTCCCACTCCTCCCCCACCCACCCCAGACCTTTTCACTGTGTCTTCAGAAACTCCCGCACCAGGGTAGGCACATTCAAGCCATATTTCCCACCAGCCTGAGCCTTAAGTGAAATCTAAAGGCCTTGCCTCCCCTGGGGCCCTCTCTCAGGAAGGTGGCTCATTCTCCACACCCTCCAGACCTTCAAGCCAACATCATTTGCCAAGGTTGCTTCAGCACCGCTGTCTTCTACCCTCAGGTAGCTATCCCGACTCTGTTAAGTCCGACATCACTGTGCTCTACCACCTCGTACCCCTCTCATCTCTGTCACCTTTTCCATTTCCCCAAGTGCACTGAAACTGATCAGTGCCCTGTCCATGGGCAGTCTCCCTGTCTGTGCCCTGGTGGCTTCAGTTTCCATGTGGACAGCCAGGCCAGCTCCCAGCCTGACTCTTCATTGACCTCCTCAAGGTCACCACCAGTCTTCTCTGGCCACTTCTTCCAAGGAACCCAGAGTCCTCCCTGCAGGAGTTCTGCTTTCTGGCCATAAGTCACTCCTTCCCACTTTCCTGCTAAGCCTTCTCTTCAGTCTCAGAGCAACTTCCATTCTGCGGTTCCTCTGGTTTCTCTCAGCCTGTTGAGACCCACTTCCCTTCCTTTCAACCTGGTCCCAGAAGAATCTGGGTCTGGCTTTCACCACTGAAACTGCTGTAACTAAGATGGCCAGTCCCCTTGACATTGCCAGATCCAAGGGACATTTTTCATCCTTTCTTTTCCTGGAATTCTCTGCTAGTCATGATACCAGTCACTCCCTCCTTCTTGAAATACTTGACCGTTTGGCTTCAGGATCGCATCCTCTCCTGTTTGTTTCTGTACCTCTTGTAACAAATCTTTGCTGCTGTCTGTGGGCTTCTCTATCCTGCCCCTGTTGTGAATGTTGTTGATTCCCCAGGGACTGCCTTTGGCTCTTGATAGAGGCAGTGGGCTCTTCAAAGGAGCAGGGTTTGTTTACTTGGGTGTCCAGTTCCCTGACTGCACACATGAAGAGCACTGCTTCCCTTGCTCCTTGGGCTTATCTTCACCAGCTCCACAGATGCTGAAGTTCCATGGGGTACCATGCTTGCCACCTACTCTTCAACAATGTGCGCTTCTCTGAGTCATGTCATTCACATCTCATGGTTTTAGCTATCACACATGAATTGCAGATTATCTCCAGCTCAAGCTGCTCCCTGAAAACTAGGTTTTGTGACCCAGCTGCCCTATGGAAACGTTCACCTGGATGTCCCATCGGTTCTTCAAACTAATTATGCTCAAAACAAAACTTGTCACCAAAGGTACATGGACCTCAATTATTACTAGCATTATTCAAGGTATTATCTAAGATGTGGAAACAACCTAAATGTCCACTGACAGATAAATGAGTTAAGAAGATGTGGTGTGTATGTACAGACACACACACACACACACACTGAAATATTACTCGGCCACAAACAAGAATGAAATAGTGCCATTTGCAGCAACATGAATGGACCTACAGATTATCATATTAAGTGAAGTAACTCAGAATGAGAAAGACAAATATCTTATGATATCACTTATATATGGAATCATTAAAAAAGATATAAATGAATTTATTTCCAAAACAGAGACTCATAGACATAGAAAACAAATTTATGGTTACCAAAGGGGAAAGGGGCAGTGGGGAGGAGAAATAAATTAGAAGGTTGGGGTTAACAGTTACACTTTACTATACATAAAATAGATAACCAGCAAGGACCTACTGTATAGCACAGGGAACTCTACTCAATATTTTGTAACAATCTATAAGAGAACAGAATCTGAAGAAGGAAAAAAAAATATGTATATACATATATATATCTGAATCACTGTGCTTTACACCTGAAACTAACATGTATTGTAAATCAACTATATTTCAATTTTTAAAAAATAAATACAAAATCTCCCGCTGCACTCATTATCTACCTGTAAGTCTCTTCTCCACTTGTCTCAAACCCAACTCAAGGTGGAGATTTGAGCTCCACCCATGGTCTCACATTCTGCTATCACCACGGACATATTCCTTGTACCCATCTCCTCATCTTGACCTTAACTCAAGCCTCTACCATCTCTCAGCTAGATTACTACAGTAATCTCCCAGCAGGTCTTTCTTCAGCCTTCTTCTGTACTTCTGACACAAATGTAATATAATTTAGATTTTGTTCCCTGTTTAATCTCTTCTAAGCTATTTAACATGTTGTTTAAGACCCTCGATGAACAGGTTCCTGCTTAATTCTTTAGACTAATCTCCTTCTACCACCTGCCTGATACTTTCCAACTGAGTAGCATTCGTTTTTCCTCTGCTTAGAATAAGCTCTCTTATTCCCTCATTACCCAAGTTAACTCCTACTCAACCTTTAAGACTCAGCTTGGTTGCTCATTTCTCTAAGCAGCTGTCTCTGATGTGCACCATCCCTCTTCATCGCTTCTCCCTTTCCCCTGAAACTGGATTAGTTGTCTCTCCTCTGGTCCCCCATAAAGAATCGTTCAAAGTCTATCTTGGTACTTGGTGTGTGACATGTAAATACTCCTTTTATGTGTCTCTCTCCCTCATAGGACTATGTTCCTTAAGGACAGGAATTATACTTTATTCTTCTTTAACTCTGATGCCTTGTATTGTATTTGCCTCATTTGATCACTGAATAAATACTTGCTTTTGAAGCTAAGTAAGCCAAGCAAGGACAAATGTATGCGTTAGAGGGGTGATGTGGAGGGGAAGAGGCCACGGTGATATACATTATACTTCGGTTTCTGTGGTTCTGTGACTGCCCCAGTGCATTGGCTTCTGCTGAATCAGCTGAAAGCCATTGGAGAGCAGAAATAACCACCACAGTTAGTGCCAATGAGGGGACTTCTACTTGAAAAGTTTCCTCAGCCCTCCCCCTACTCCCAGGCTGCTGGTGTGGTCGTTATCCCTTATGACTATATACCCAACCAGACCCTGCCCCTGATCCACTTTGTTCTCCTTGATGGAAAGGCCACCTTTGTCCCTGATGACTGCAGTGTTCCCCAATGTCACAACTCAGCCAAAGTGGACCATCTCTCTGTACTTCTAAGACTCCTTCAATTTGCATTTAACTCCCTATCTCTAAAATCAAGTGGATGTTATCATCAATATGATACAATTTAGTAAATATATAGTATCTTAGATAGGCTTCTATTCTATTTTTTTTTTACATGGCTGTCATAATTGACCCAGTCTATTTGGTGAAAAATAAGTCTTCCTGAAGTTGGAAACCATGTGTTCGTAGTACTTATACGACAAGTGCAAAATTTTCCAAAGTACAAAATATCAGATCTATATCAGGCATTGAGAAAAACAGCAACTGAGATGCAAGTTCCATCCTCAAAGGACTCAGTCTATTGCAGTGTCTGTTAAGTAGGACATATGCAAGCCAGGGAGAAGAACAAGAACATCTGTTGAAGTTTGGGGAGAAAATATTATAATTTCTTACATTTATAATTTTTCTAATATTCTAACAAACTTTTTATCTAAAAAAAGAAATCAGGACTTCCCTGGTGGTCTAGTGGTTAAGAATCCGCCTGCTGATGTAGGGAACACAGGTTCAATCCCTGGTCCGGGAAGATCCCACATGCCGCAGAGCAACTGAGCTGTCATGACTGAAGGCAGGATGCTCTGGAGCCTGTGCTCCTCAACAAGAGAAGCCACCTCAGTGAGAAGCCCACACACCACAACTGGAGAGTAACCCCCACTCGTTACAATTAGAGAAAAGCCTGCAAGTAGCAATGAAGATCCAGTGCAGCTGAAAATAAAGATAAATTTAAAAATTAAAAAAAGAAATTAAGTTTTACTAATATTTAATATGAGAATTGATCCTGGTTCCCTCAGTTGATATTTATGTCCTATAATCACATCATGTGTAGTATAAGAGGATCCTTGGGGAAGAGTAGGATGTGTCAAACTTACAGGGGTTGTCAGTGGAGACCTCAGTCATTTAATCACTTTCAGTGTACTGTGACACATTGCAGCTTGATGTGCTTGGTTAAGAGGATTTGCAATTATATTATCTAGCTTTAAGAAAATTAACCCTCACAAAGAGACAAATGGCTTAAAAAATTCATTTAAAGATGCCATAAATTAAACATAATACTAATAATACAGGCACAAAGAAACAAAAAAATGATAACCGTCACTTAGTCCACTGCTAAAAGGAACCCTTCATCAACCACATTTTACTAAAAAAGAACAATGTTGATCTAAATAGATCCAATAAGAACATGTCCAAAAACTCTAAATTATCAAGAATGTTAATTAATTCATGCTGCTGCTGCTGCTAAGTCGCATCAGTCATGTCCGAGTCTGTGCGACCCCATAGATGGCAGCCCAAAAGGCTCTGCCATCCCTGAGATTCTCCAGGCAAGAATACTGGAGTGGGTTGCCATTTCCTTCTCCAATGCATGCAAGTGAAAAGTGAAAGTGAGGTCGCTGAGTCATGTCCGACTCCTAGCGACCCCATGGACTGCAGCTTACCAGGCTCCTCTGTCCATGGGATTCTCCAGGCAAGAGTACTGGAGTGGGTTGCCAATGCCTTATCCGTAATGAAAGTCAATCTGAGTGTATCTTTTACCTTGAGATAAAGCTAATGATAGCTCAACGCCATGACAATAAACAAGATTTTAAAATATTAAGCAAGGAGTTTCCAACCAGTCCATTCTAGAGGAGATCGATCCTGGGTGTTCATTGGAAGGACTGATGCTGAAGCTGAAACTGCAATACTTTGGCCACCTCATGCGACGGGTTGACTCACTGGAAAAGACTCTGATGCTGGGAAAGGTTGGGGGCGGGAGGAGAAGGGGATGACCGAGAATGAGATGGCTGGATGGTATCACCGACTCTGTGGACATGAGTTTGAGTGAACTCAGGGAGTTGGTGATGGATAGGGAGGCCTGGCATGCTGTGATTCATGGGGTCGCGGAGAGTTGGACACGACTGAGCAACTGAACTGAACTGAACTGAAGGAGTTTCACTCCTGATTTAGATGTAACAAGCTGCAGAGAATGTTGTTTCCATCCTAAAAATGAGAAAAATCCAGAAAAAAAACCAAAACCCTAACTTGTATTGAACCTATCAGAGAGCTGAGGTCATAAGACAATTGAACAACTTGTGTTACAAACTTTTTTTTCTGCCTCGTTGTGTAGCTTGCAGGATCTTAGTTCTCTGACCATCATGCTTTGGGAGCATGATGTCTTAACCACTGGACCACCAGGGAAGTCCCCCAAACCCTTCTAAGGAGAGACAGAAGACATAAACTCTCTCACCCATGGCAGAGCACTCAAGAAAGAGGCACAGTCTGTGACACAAGAGGAGAAAGAGAAATAGCTACAAATTTAGGGAACTGCCAAAGGCCAAGTGTGGGCTAGCATGTCAGTTCAGAATAATGAAGGCCCCAACCCAGAGGAGTTTATATTGTTCACAAGCCCTTATTTTTGGACCTCTACTGAGTACTCATGAAAAAGACTAGAGGTAGAGCATGTACACAGAAGGTAACTAACAAGTGTGGGGTCTGACACAAAACACCATGCACTTCCCCAGACTCTTCTTGCATGTGAAGCAAAAACTGTAAGCTTTTATGGGAGGAGCAGCAAAGATTGTTGCTCAAGACACAGGAAAAAGATGCACTGTGGAAAGAAGGAAGGGCATAAGAAGAGACTATCTCTAGGGGAGAACCACAAAACCATCTCGAGCCTCAAATCCTCAACTGATATAAAGTAGAAATTTCCTACCACTGGGAGAGGGGAAACTACCCAACATTAGGCATAAATACAAAGCAGAATTTGGGTGCCATCAGGAGGAAGAGCAGGAATGCAGAGAGGGACTGCACACCTAAAGCTCAAGTATATAGGTTCCCCCTAAGACTGAGACTGGGGTAGAACGACAGAGAAATTCTTTGTCCCCAGTGGAAGTAACAAAGCATGATCTGTCCAAGGCTGAGTCTGTAGTGAGAGACCTTCTCTGTGATGCTGGCATGCAAGAAAGCTAAAAGCTGATGGTGGATCACCAATCCTAAGAAAAGTCTCTAGCATAACAGCTCCCATCTGAAGCACAAGCAAAGACAGCCCACCACTAAAAGAATTTGAAGTCTATGGGGTACTGATGGTAAGCAAAGCACCAGTAAAACCCAAGTCCAGCTCAATTCCCAGATTGACTCTCCTGACCCCGCCCTCCATATTAATGACCTAACAGAAGAACAGTCATGCTTATTTCCTGGCATAAATCATATTTATTTTATTCTCTCTTGTGTCACAAGCAATATATGGTTTTTACTAAAAAATATCATACACACATACACCCCCACACACGCTGCTGTTAAGAGACACTACAATAAACAGGAGAAAACTCAGGTGACACCCAAATGTTGAAACTACTAGAGAGTGACTTTACAGTAACTATGATTACTATATAAAAGGATACAGTGGAAAAGATAAACAACATGCATAAAGAGATAGGGAATTTCAGGAAAGATGGAACTGCTAGAAATGAAAAACCCAATACTGGAGATAAAGAATGCCTTCAGCATGTTCATTAGGAGACTGAACCAGCTGAGAGAATCACTTAATTTGAAGATCTGTCAATAGAAATTACCTAACAAAAATCCAAAGTGAAAGAAGAATAAAACAAGGACAGTAACAGCAAGATAACAGAGCATCCAAAAGAGCTAGAACAGTATTAAGCATTATAACATACTTGTGTTTGGAGTCCCAGGAGGATAAGAGAATGGTTCAGTTCAGTTCAGTTGCTCAGTCGTGTGTGACTCTTTGCAACCCCATGGACTGCAATACACCAGGCCTTCCTGTCCATCACCAACTCCCAGAGTTTACCCAAACTCATGTCCATTGAGTTGGTGATGCCATCCAGCCATCTCATCTTCTGTCGTCCCCTTCTCCTCCTGCCCTCAATCTTTCCCAGCATCAGGGTGTTTTCAAATGAGTAAGCTCTTCACATCAGGTGGCCCAAGTATTAGAGTTTCAGCTTCAACATCAGTCCTTCCAATGAACACCCAGGACTGGTCTCCTTCAGGATGGACTAGTTGGATCTCCTTGCAGACCAAGAGACTCTGGAGAGTCTTCTCCAACACCACAGTTCAAAAGCATCAATTCAACGGCACTCAACTTTCCTTACAGTCCAACTGTCACATCCATACATAACTGGAAAAATCATAGCCTTGACTAGATGGACCTTTGTTGGCAAAGTAATGTCTCTGCTTTTTAATATGCTGCCTAGGTTGGTCATAAATTTTCTTCCAAGGAGTAAGCATCTTTTAATTTCATGGCTGCAATCAGCATCCACTGTGATTTTGGAGCCCCCAAAAATAAAGTCTGCCACTGTTTCTCCATTTATTTGCCATGAAGTGATGGGACTGGATGCCATGATCTTAGTTTTCTGAATGTTGAGCTTCAGACCAACGTTTTCACTCTCCTCTTTCACTTTCATCAAGAGGCTCTTTAGTTCTTCTTCAGTTTCTGCCATAAGGGTGGTGTCATTTGAATATCTGAGGTTCTTGATATTTCTCCCAGCAATCTTGATTCCAGCTTGTGCTTTATCCAGCCCAGTGTTCCTCATGATGTACTCTGCATATAAGTTAAATAAGCAGGGTGACAATATACAGCCTTGACGTACTCCTTTTCCTATTTGGAACCAGTCTGTTGTTCCATGTTCAGTTTTAACTGTTGCTTCCTGACCTGCATACAGGTTTCTCAAGAGGCAGGTCAGGTGGTCTGGTATTCCCATCTCTTTCAGAATGTTCCACAGTTTATTGTGATCCACACACTCAAAGGCTTTGGCATACAAATAGATGTTTTTCTAGAACTCTCTTGCTTTTTCCATGATCCATCGAATGTTGGCAATTTGATCTCTGGTTCCTCTGCCTTTTCTAAAACCAGCTTGATCATCTGGGAGTTCATGGTTCACATATTGCTGAAGCCTGGCTTGGAGAATTTTGAACATGACTTTACTAGCATGTGAAATGAGTGCAACGGTGCAGTAGTTTGAACATTCTTTGGCATTGCCTTTCTTTGGAATTGGAATGAAAACTGACCTTTTTCAGTCCAATTGCCATTGCTGAGCTTTCCAAATATGCTGGCATATTAAGTGCAGCACTTTCACAGCATCATCTTTTAGGATTTGAAATGGCTCAACTGGAATTCCATCACCTCCACTAGCATTGTTTGTAGCGATGCTTCCTAAGTCCCACTTGACTTCACATTCCAGAATGTCTGGCTCCAAGTGAGTGATCACACCATCGTGATTATTTGGGTTGTGAAGATCTTTTTTGTACAGTTCTCCTGTGTACTCTTGCCACCTCTTCTTAATATCTTCTGCTTCTGTTAGGTCCATGTCATTTCTGTTCTTTATTGAGCCCATTTTTGCATGAAATGTTCCCTTGGTATCTCTAATTTTCCTGAAGAGATCTCTTGTTTTTCTTATTCTGTTGTTTTCCTCTATTTCTTTGCATTGATCGATGAGGAAGGCTTTCTTATCTCTCTTGGCTATTCTTTGGAACTCTGCATTCAAATGGGTATATCTTTCCTTTTCTCCTTTGCTTTTCACATCTCTTCTTTTTACAGATATTTGTAAGGCCTCCTCAGACAGCCATTTTGCTTTTTTGCATTTCTTTTTCTTGGGGATGGTTTGCTCCCTATCTCCTGTACAATGTCACAAACCTCCGTCCATAGTTCATCAGTCACTCTATCAGATCTAGTCCCTTAAATCTATTTCTCACTTCCACTGTATAATAATAAAGAATTTGATTTAGGTCATATCTGAATGGTCTAGTGGTTTTCCCCACTTTCTTCAATTTAAGTCTGAATTTGGCAATCAGGAGTTCATGAGCCAGTCAGCTCCCAGTCTTGTTTATGCTGACTGTATAGAGCTTCTCCATCTTTGGCTGCAAAGAATATAATCAATCTGATTTCAGTGTTGACCATCTGGTGATGTCCATGTGTAGAGTCTTCTCTTATGTTGTTGGAAGAGGGTGTTTGCTATGACCAGTGCGTTCTCTTGGCAAAACCCTATTAGCCTTTTCCCTGCTTCGTTTTGCACTCCAAGGCCAAATTTGCCTGTTACTCCAGGTGTTTCTTGACTTCCTACTTTTTCATTCCAGCCCCCTATAATGAAAAGGACATCATTTTTGGGTGTTAGTTCTAAAAGGTCTTGTAGGTGTTCATAGAACCGTTCAACTTCAGCTTCTTCAGCATTACTGGTTGGGGTGTAGACTTGGATTACCATGATATTGAATGGTTTGCCTTGGAAATGAACAGAGGTCATTCTGTTGTTTTTGAGACTGCATCCAAGTACTGCATTTTGGACTCTTTTGTTGGCTATGATAGCTACTCCCTTTCTTCTAAGGGATTTCTGCCCACAGTAGTAGAGATAATGGTCATCTGAGTTAAATTCACCCATTCCAGTCTGTTTTAGTTCACTGATTTCTAAAATGTTGACATTCACTCTTGCCATCTCCTGTTTGACCACTTCCAATTTGCCTTGATTCATGGACTTCACATTCCAGGTTCCTATGCAATATTGCTCTTTACAGCATTGGACCTTGCTTCCATCACCAGTCACACCCACAACTGGGTGTTGTTTTTGCTTTGGCTCTGTCCCTTCATTCTTTCTGGAGTTGTTTCTCCACTGATCTCCAGTAGCATAATGGACACCTACCAACCTGGAGAGTTCATCTTTCAGTGTCCTATCTTTTTGCCCTTTCATACTGTTCATGGGGTTCTCAAGGCAAGAATACCAAAGTGGCTTGTCATTCCCTTCTCCAGTGGACCACATTTTGTGAGAACTCTCCACCATGACCCCTCCATTTTGGGTGCCCTACATGGCATGGCTTAGTTTCATTGAGTTAGACAAGGCTGTGGTCCATGTGATCAGATTGGCTAGTTTTCTGTGATTGTGGTTTCAGTCTGTCTGCCCTCTGATGCCCTCTCTCAGCACCTACTGTCTTACTGGGCTTTCTCTTACCTTGGACGCAGGGTATCTCCTCACGGCTGCTGCTCCTGACCTTGGACGTGGGTTATCTTCTCTTAGCCACTGGTAATGGGGCAGAAAAGTTATTTGAAAAAATAATGGCCAAAAATTTCCCTAAAATAATGAATGACAGTTACTCACTATTCTAAGGAGCCCAGACAACCTTACAGAGGATATTTGCCAAATAAACAAATACCTTACACACACCTAGATGCATCATAGTCAACCTGCTGAAAATATAAAATCTAGAAAAAATTTCAGTGACAGCTGTAGGAGAAGAGGAACACATTATATATAGAAAAACAAAGATAAGAATTGAGGCAAACTTCTCATTAGAAACTATGTAGGCAGAAAGAAATGAAGTATGTTTTTAAGGTATAGAAAGAAAAAAATTAAAAAAAAAACCTACCAACTTAGAATTCTATACCCAGAGTAAATATTTTAAAAACAAAAGGAAAATAAAGACATTTTCAGAAAAATAGTAGGTGAGAAAATTTGGTGCCAACTGACCTGCTCTGTAATCAAAGTAAAGGGTGTTCTCCAGGCAAAAGAAACACATTACCAGATAGGAACTTATATCTACAAGATTATATAAAGAGTTCTGGAAATGGTAAAATGAGTTTTGGTCATACTGTGTGGTATGCAGGATCTTAGTTTCCCAATCAGGGATCAAACCGGTGCCCCCTGCAGTAGAAACATGGAGTTCTAACCACTGGACCACCAGGAAATTCCCTGGAAACAGTAAAGTGAGTTCTCCTCTGTAATATAAAGGAACAGATTTGGCTGCTCTCGCCTTCTGTGAAGGACCACATTCTGCCTATGGAATGTGCTTCTTTCTCAATAAACCTGCTTTCACTTTAACGAAAAAAGGAAAGAAAAAAAGGGGCAGACTCTGATACATGCAACAACATGTTGAATCTCAAAAGAATAACTGTGATTGAAAGAAGGTAAACAAAAAAGAGAACGTAGTATATGATTATACTCATACAAAATTCTAAAAATGCAGAACAACCTCTAGTTACAGGAAGTAGACTAAAGCTTCTCCGTGGGAGGAGAGGGGACAATGAGAGGAGGTGGGTTACACAGATTATGATGGATGTGCTCACCGTCTCGACTGGGGTGGTGATTTCAGGGTTGTACATATATGCCTCAACTCATGTACACTCTAAATGCACACCATTTGTTAAATATAAACATTATATATCTCAATAAGGCTAAAAGGGGGGTAAATACGAAATAAAATACAGTGAGATACCACAAGACACCTGTTACGATGGCTTAAAATATGTTCTTTAAAGTTACAGTAACAAACACTAGGGAAGTTGTGGAACAACTGCAGTGTTGCTGGTGAAAATGCAGATGGTACAAGTACCTTGAAAAACAGTTGGCAGCTTCTAATAAAGTTTAACAAATACTCACCATACATGCCAACAATCTCACCTCTTGTTGATTACCCAGGAGAACTGTATACTTATGCCCTCATAAATACCTGTCTGTGCACAGTTATACCAGATTGTTAGCTATATTCTTAACATCTAACTGGAAAGAATCGAAGGTCTTACGAATGGATAAATTGTATTACATGCATACCACGCACTACTGCCTAGTACAAAAGAGGAAGGAGCAACTGATGCACCCAACAACTGGATGAATCTCAGAAGCTTTATGCTAAGAAAGAGATGCCAGGCTCAAAAGTTACATACTGTGATTCCACTTTTATGTCATCTGGAAAAGGCAAAACAACAAGAACAGAAATCAGATTCTGGCTGCCTGAGGCTAGGTGTGGATAAAGGGATTGGCTACTAAGGGGTACAGGGAACTTTTTCAGTTCAGTTCAGTTCAGTCACTTAGTCGTGTCCGACTCTTTGCGACCCCACAAATCACAGCACGCCAGGCCTCCCTGTCCATCACCAACTCCCGGAGCTCACCCAAACTCATGTCCATCGAGTTGGTGATGCCATCCAGCCATCTCATTCTCTGTCGTCCCCGTCTCCTCCCACCCCCAATCCCTCCCAGCATCAGACTCTTTTCCAGTGAGTCAACTCGTCGCATGAGGTGGCCAAAGTATTGGAGTTTCAGCTTCAGCATCAGTCCTTTTTAGGGGGATGGCAATGCTATGTACTTTGTGATGGTTACATGAATGTAACATTTGCAAATTCATAGAACTGAACATAGGGTGAATTTTACTCTATAAAAACTATACCTAAATGAACTGATTGAAAAAGAGAAAAAGCATCCACAACCTGAATGCAAACCTCTTAAGCTTTTCAGGGATGTTTAAAATCGTCCCGTACTCAAGATCTACTACTTTTAAACATTTCACTCAATATAATGATAAATGTTTAGGAGTCTCTTTTGAGGTTTTTTACTTTATAGCAAAAGCCAAATACTGCAGGAAATGTCTGAAAGAGTACACAGAAGCTAATAGAGCGACAAACTAAAATGCATTCCCATATTGGCAAATTCCTTTGATGGACACTTGAGAAACATTGCTGAAGATGTGAAGAAACAACTATTAAAACAATTATATGTGGTGTTGGAAATTTGTTACTTAGTTGGATGAAAGAACAGCAGCTATTTCCAACATGTTTCAGCCATGGTACTTTACAAATTCTGTTTCAGTAATGAAATACGTGAAAAGCTTCTCTTTTTAAGAGGGCATTAAAGGTAAAATGTAGAGGAGAAGATACACTCACCACCAAAATGGTCTTTAATAAAAAAGTGACTTATGGAAAAATTGTGGAGGTGTAAAAGGAAATGGCAACCCACTCCAATATTCTTGCCTGGAGAATCCCATGGATGGAGGAGCCTGGTGGGCTACAGTCCATGGGGTCGCAAAGAGTCAGACACGACTGAGCGACTTCACTTCACTTCAACCACTAAGAAAATGGCTGCTTTAACTCAAATAAATATAGAGTCTGGGGCCAAAGATTCTATCACAAACAAAATTGATTCACTAAATAATTCCTATGCAAGAATTTTCTGTAAGGAAGTTGGAACAGAAGGGTACAAGATAGAGCCACGTAATTAGAAATAGGAGTCCATTAAACTATAGTTGAATCTTTGCAATATAGGAAACTGGAAGAGAGCGTATATTCTGCTGCCCCACAATGAGATATGCTGCCTAGCACATGGCAAAACAGTCAAAGAATTACTTGACTTTAAGGTTCGTGTTCCAACTTCGTTTTTCTTTGATGACAAAGAGCTGTCAATAGCATGCTGTGTGCTGTATGCTTAGTCCGACTCTTTGCGACCCCATGGACTGTAGCCCACCAGGCTCCTCTGTCTATGGGGATTCTCCAGGCAAGAATACTAGAGTGGGTTGCCATTTCCTCCTCCAGGGCCTCTTCCTGACCCAGGAATCAAACCCGTATCTCCTGTGTCTCCTGCATTGCAGGCAGATTCTTTACTGGCTGAGACATCGGAGAAGCCCCAAATCTCTTGTATTTGAACACAGAACACTTGGAAATAGGAATTCCCAAGCTGTTAAAGTATTTTCCAAATAAAAAGATTTAGGGCTTTGAACCCATTTGTTTAAAAAGAATAATTCACATTAGAAAGAAATTTGCTAATCAAATTTCAACAAAACTTTGGCATATTTAGGGCTTCCCTGATAGCTCAGTTGGTAAAGAATCCATCTGCAATGCAGGAGACCCCGGTTCGATTCCTGGTTCGGGAAGATCCCCTGGAGAAGGAATAGGCTGCCCACTCCAGTATTCTTGGGCTTCCCTGGTGGCTAGCTGGTAAAGAATCCGCCTGCAATGCGGGAGACCTGGGTTTGATCCCTGGGTTGGGAAGGTCCCCTGGAGAAGGGAATGGCTATCCACTCCAGTATTATGGCCTGGAGAATTCCATGGATGGGGTCACAAAGTGTCGGACACAACTGAGCAACTTTCATTTCCACTCTGGCATATTTGGTAGGTAAGGCAGAAAGAAAAATGAGAATTATAATTTAGTTAGCACAACCAATAATGAACTTAAATTTGGTTCTTTGAATTTTTATATTATTTGGGTCTTTGAATTTTGTATTTGTATCCTTTTCTGCCATATTAGCTATAAAAACCAGATTCTAAAGAAGTTGAACTTCAAATCAGATCAAGTCATGTTATCACAAAGGATTAACCAATAACTATAGTAAAATCGGAGAAGGCAATGGCAAACCACTCCAGTACTCTTGCCTGGAAAATCCCATGGATGGAGGAGCCTGGTGGGCTGCAGTCCATGGGGTCGCTAGGGGTCGGACACGACTGGGCGACTTCACTTTCACTTTCACATAGTAAAATAAAGCTTATTGCTCTTAAAACTATATATTACCAGTAATGTGCTGCTAGAGGTTTCTAAATGCTAATGAGTAAAATTATTATGCTTATAGTTACAAAACATGCTACAATAGTATATGTATAAAGTTTGTTAATAATGAACATACATACGCTGGATATGTATGCTGAAAATTTTTACTGATAGGGTGCAAAATTTAAGAAAATAGATTGGAAATAGCTGTCTAGTGAAATTAACAAACAATTATAAAGCCTTTGTAGTCTCACAGTGTCTGGCACAATGTTAGATGCACAATAAGTTTTTAAAAATTACTGTGACTCTCTGACTACCTCTGGATGCAAAATATAGTAATTTATATATTATCCTTGTGTGTATATACATTTCTCTCTCAAAATATGTATTTCATTTGGTGAATAATTCTTCTGAGTATCTTTGTGTAGAAAACCATGACCATAGAAGCAATAATGCATAGTGGTTGCACTTTCTGAATATGGACTACTTGAGTCTAAATCTTGGCCTTACAATTTATTAACTATGTGACCTTGAATAGACTAGTTCTCTGTGTCCCAGTTTCTTTGCATGCAACAGGGCCTACCTCATGGCTTTGTGGTGAAGATAAATGAGTTAATACACGTAAAGTCCCTTGACCTAGATTGGATACATGAAAAGGGATCACTCTAGGTTAGTTGCCATATGTATATGTGGCAACATATGTATATGTTTGTATGTGTATATATACACATATAAACATACACACACAGATACACACAATCTGAGTGAGTATATAGGATATACTTCGTTTATATTTCTTGTTCTCAATATGTATTTGTATACATATTTATATTGAATAATAGTAATAATATGAACAATATTAACACTTATTTAGCATGACAATAAATTAAATATTATATATTTGGAAGGACTGATGCTCAAGCTGAAGCTCCAATACTTTGGCCACCTAATGATAAGAGCCAACTCACTGGAAGAGACCCTGATGCCAGGAAAGACTGAGGGCAGGAGGAGAAGAGGCAACAGAGGATGGGATGGTTGGATGGCGTCACCGACTCAATGGACATGAATTTGAGCAAGCTCCGAGAGATGGTGAAGGACCAACTCCTCTGAAGGGAAGCCTGGCGTACTGCAGTCCATGGGATTGCAAAGAGTTGGACACAAATGAGCGACTGAATAACAGTACAATGACCAAACAATATATAGATATTTATAAGTTAAAGACTAAATAAACTCGGCATTAGTTGAAGTGCTTTACACAGATTATCTCACTCATCTTTGGAAAAAATATATAACATGACATAATTTTGTTATTCCCATTTTACAGATAGAAAACTGAGGTCCAGAAAGGTTACATATCTTCCTTAAATTCACATAGCTGGCATATGATAGAGCCAGGAAGTATATTTTTTTAATCACTGCTTACCACTTCCCCACTGATTTAATAATATTATTTAGTATTAGGGGTAATAATTCACAATATCTTTATTTCCCTGGAGCTTAGCATTTTATAAAATAGCTTTACATACAGTGAATTTCATAACCAGTCTGTGAAGTGAGTTGGACAGGATTGTTATCCTCACTATTATAGGAGGGAAAACTGGTACAACCAAAACCAGTTTTGGAGGAAGTGTTTCTGTGTTACAAACATCCTGGGTGCCTTTGTACCCAGGGAGTCAAGTCATTGTCACCTTGTCTCAAATAAGGGTGCTGGTCCTCCCTGGAAGCATCACAGACTAGTGAGAGCCCCAGGCAGAGAAACCAAGAATCATGGCAACACAATATGTAGTCTCTAAGGGAGATATGAAAAGAGTGCTTATAGAGCACAGAAGGTGGAACCATCTGCCAGGGGGGTCTTAGAAAAGATGAAGGTGGTGGTAGGAGAGGGGTGGGGGGCTTTCCTGGAAGAAAGAATGCGTGTATGGAAGTGTGAATTCATGTTTATGACCATGACAGTACGTCTAGGCATGGTTGTATATGAATCCGAGTGTGTACTTGTTTATGTGGGCTAACTCATTTGTGACTTTATGCACACGCCGACTGTAAGTGTGGAAGAAAGCCTGAAGACAAAAGAAAGTGTGCTTGGACCCACACACGCTAGAGCAGAATCTGGCCTGCCTTGGCTGTTTGCCCCATTTCTCCTCCCTCCCCCAACACTGGGTATCCAGAGATCCCAGTTGTTTCCCACTCTAACAGTTGCCTCATGGGCTACGGTGATTAGACCCACCAGGCTTTTTCCATCTATCAGTCTGAATGTGTAGGAGTCTGATGAGAGCCCACCACTTGTGTGAGTGGTAGGGGGTCAAGAGTACCAGCATCTGTAGGTGTGCATCTGTTGGTACACGTATGATTATGTGTGAAAGTTTAGTGTTGGCTGTTCCTAGCCAGACTGGGAAAACCTCCCTTCTCCTTTCATCTTCACTGTCTTGGGAATTTATACATTCACCTGTTTCCATTGCCACCCAAACGTGGCCAGTTACTGCCTTCACTTAAATGTCCTAGGGCATATAACTTTAATTCTGTACTGGGGCTGGGCAGAGGCAAGGCTGGAAATGGCTGGTGCCCATTTTCTGTGGAGGCACTCTGTGCTCCCCCCTGACCCCACTCCACCCCATTCTGGTCTAGGAATCTCCCAGTGGATGAAAAATGTTTGCAAAGGCAAACAGGAATGGTGACAGCCATGAGGAACTCAGAGGATCACCCCCAGGAATGGGATGATCACTCCCCCCCTTGATGATAGATCCCATTTTTAAGGCAAAATTGATCACAGAGGGAAAGCAAGGACTCCTGTCTCTACAAATACTGCCTCAGGGATTGGAGAGACGAGGGGTAAGACTGCAATACTCTATTTCTTTTAGACTTACACAATCAAAAGAGCTAGAATGATTCCAAATAATATGTAATTGATGGTGAATAACAGTATCTCTACAAAGTGACCAAATAGTTGAAGTAGACTTTCTCTTTTGTCATAAAGTATATAAATTCAGGGCTGTGGGGTCATGTGAGGCAAAAGTATTATGTGCCGGAATACACTGATGATTTGAGTGTTTTACATCTTGGCCCAGTGCACTGCCACACAGCTAACTATTCACATGTTAAAATAAGCAACGATGAACTGCAATAAACAACACATATAACACGCCATGTTTTAAGCTGAATGAATGAGTGGGTGAAGAGAAAAACAAACATATTTAGAAAAGTAGAATCATCTCACATAGTGATCCCCAAAATAACAATGCCTGGATTCTGTTCTCAGTTTCACCAATGACTTAATCTATTGAAAGGTTTTCTTTTTTTAAATCATACGGGAAAATTAGTCCGGTGACAGAATATCTCTCAAAAAGATGAATATGCATAATCAAACCTTGTTGAAGTGTCTTTTAAAATGTAAATGATCACCAATAAATGTTAGTTGTTGCAAATCTATGTTTATTGTAGCACCATACATAATATTTCCATGTTCAGGACACAAACATTATCCTAAATTGTAAGGGAGGACGCTAGTTTTATAATATGCCAGGAGAATTTTTCCGTAGTCAATATGTTGCTTATTTGCACTTAGCTACTTTGCATCAATAATCTGAAAAAGAGAAATAGCCTGGTTATGGCTAGAGATTCTGATTAGAGGCTAAGATTTCTATCATGGACTGCTTTCAACTGTTATATTTTATGGCACAGATTCAGTGGGAATCTGATCTGCTAAAATATTTGGGCTGTGAAAACTCCCACACTGTGACAGATGTCAAGTCCAATTAAGTGACTCATGTCCAGGTTTCTGTCCAATAGGATTTCCCATTAAATATCAATTTAGGGAAAAAAATTCCATCCCCCTTCTTAAGCCTTTATCTCTTCCACCATCTCCAGGCTGAATCAATTGGTACCAAGAGAGCCAAGAAGCCACACACGCATCTCTGTCTCTTTGCTCTGGCTCTCCCACCCTCTCGCCTCTTTCTCCGCTGCCCTGTCACTGTTACTCCGGGAGACGTTCACTTTTCACCAACCTTTCTCCAAGCATCTCCAAGCCACTGACTCTATATATTTTGCTACAAGGTAAAGAAAGGAGGGGGTGGGGGTGGGCGATGTAACCAAGCCTTGAAAGACTTTGAAACTGGAAATAGGTGTCTGCTTATACAACATACAAGTAAAGGAGGGAAGAGGAAGAGGCAAGCTTAACCCCGAGTTACAGTATTGTGTTCCTGGGAACTGGGGAGACATCAGCTGAACAAAGCCTTATCTCAAAAAAAAAAAAAAAATCACTTCTGAGCAACATCGCATCTCTGCCTTGCACTCCCCAGTTTCTGCTCAGCCGTATTAGGGAAGGAAAAGAGTCCTCCTCACAGGAGCTGAATCTTATCTTAACCATCTTTCTTATTGATTCTTCCGCTATTAAAAAGTGGAGGAATCGGACCTTTGATGTGATTGTGTTTATCTCTGCATCTCTTTTGTTATTTATAGAGACCCAGAAGAGGAAAAGAGGCAAGAGACTTTTCAACACATCGTTAAAAAAAAAACAAAAACAACAACAACGAATTTCCCGAAATGTTTGAGAACAATTAAAAGGAAAAGGCGTTTTTTGATCTATCAACTAAGTGAACAATCATTCATACCGTCCCTCGCTGTGGACACCAGCGAGATGACAGCTGCTTTTTCATTTTTGAATGTAATAAATATTTGCTGCTTTTAATATATTTCGGAATTTCTCCCTGCTATTCCCTGGAATTTTAACTCTAAAAGATTGGAGAAAAGATTATCGAAAGGGCTTTTACAAGGTAAGCCTCCTTTAAATGCTTTTTTTCCCAGCTTGGAACTAAGTTAGATTATGCATATCGCATTTATAGAGTATTTCATGAATGCCTGAAAAAACAAAATGCATATACGACATGCTGTATATGAATATTTTTAAAAGACACCTGGAGAAGAATTTAACATGCTTTGAGGGCAACCCAGGAACTTTTCATCCGATCTACAACTATGTTGTGGTTTATTATAATTTTCCATTACTCGCCTATTTATTTATACCCTCTCAAGGCGAAGGTGTAGCTGCAAGCTGTTCTACTTGTAAACGTGTACGTGAAAAGCCCGAAGAATCACATGTAATTCACTTGGAGCATTTGTTTTTATTTTGCCTTAGAGGACTTGTTTTCCTCGTAGGGAAATGAAAGCCGCCTTAGAGCCAAATTCGCACCTAACTAAGCAAGTGCGATGCTGGAAGCAGATCGCACAGCCCCAGCTTTTGTCTAGGAGCAAACCCGCACGTTGCAGACGCGACCTATTCCCCGGCTAGCACCCCTCTCGCCCAGCCGCACACGCGGGGCCCGGGGCTGGCAGCCTGGTCCGCCCTCCCGGCGCCTGCGATCGGTGCGCATAGCCCCAGCAGGTGCCTTCCCTGCCTGCCGGACCCTTTCTCAAAGCCCGAATTTCCTTGAAGCCCCAAGACTGGGAGCGACCCTATCCCAGTAGGCGCGCAAATTGGGGCCGGTCCTCCAGGCACCCAGGAGGAGCCGGGCACGGCGGCCTTTCTACTAGCGCATCCTTAGAGGAATCTGAGGCCAGACTACCTCGGCCTCGGCCAAGCGGCCAGGGAACCACTGCGGGCTCCCGACTCTGCGCCCCGGAGCACCGAACTTTGGGGGTTGGGGTTGCAGCTCGGGCCGGGGCAGCAGGCGCGGCGCCCGCTTCCCCCCCTCCCCGCGGCCCATGCCTTCCCTCCTTTCTCTCCTTCTGCAGCCACCCAGCCGCCGACCTCTTCCTGGGAGGTGGTCGGCAGACTGCGGGCGCATTGTCTTATCCCACGTCGCCGTGTCCCTAGGTCCCCGAAGTGTGTAGCTGTCTGTGTGACAGATGGTGCTTCGGGAGCCTGCGAGGGCATAAGAGTCCATTTGCTATTGAAAGGAGCCTCCACGTTGGTTCCGTCATCTCTTGATTACTGCGGAGAAGAGCGAGGGGTACGGGGAAGCCTTCCCACTCCGGGCCCTCTGTGCGCAGGGCTGAGTTCTTCTGAAGCCCCGGACGCCCCTTGCCCCAGGCCCGCTCGAGGCCCGCGGGCGCCCGGCTCTCCCGCGGCTTCGCCCCAGGCCCTCTGGGCGGGAAGCGCGCTCCGTGTCTCCCCGTCCCCCAGCAAAACCCAGGTGGATTCGTCGTGCGGATTCATTCGTTTGTCAGGGTCGGAGAAGAAGTGAGGCAGGCGGAATGGCCGAGCTGTATGTAGTCGAAGGAAGCACAAAACCGAGTGGCGGTCTCGCAGGCCGGCGGCGGTTCCCGGGAGCAGGCCCGCAGGCCAGTCTCGGCCTCCCGGAGGCCGTGGTGTCAGGTCCGGGATGCGGCCTGGGCCAAGGCGAGGCCTCTCCGGCTCCTGCGTCAGGCGGAGGCTCGGGTCTTGGCCCTCGGGTCTGCCCGCCGCGGCGCGCTCCCTCCCCGCGGGCCCCGCTCGGAGGAGCGAGCCGGACCGCCGTGGGAAGGCCGGCGGGTTAGGCCCCCGCGCGCTCTCGGTCCTATCCAAAGAAGGACACCCTCTCCCCCCATTTCCTTTTACTGATCGCTTTTCTGACTCCCCTCAGCCTCCAAAATGATGCTGAGTCCGGACCAAGCCGCCGACTCCGACCACCCCAGCTCGGCGCACTCGGACCCGGAGTCGCTGGGCGGCGCAGACGCCAAGGTGCTGGGCAGCGTGTCGGACCTGGAGCCGGTGGAGGAGGCCGACGGCAAGGGCGGCAGCCGGGCCGCGCTCTACCCGCACCCGCCGCAGCTGAGCCGCGAGGAGAAGCGCCGCCGCCGGCGCGCTACCGCCAAGTACCGTTCGGCCCATGCCACCCGCGAGCGCATCCGCGTGGAGGCCTTCAACCTGGCCTTCGCCGAGCTCCGCAAACTGCTGCCCACGCTGCCCCCGGACAAGAAGCTGTCCAAGATCGAGATCCTGCGCCTGGCCATCTGCTACATCTCCTATCTCAACCACGTCCTGGACGTCTAGGGCCGGGGTCGCGGCTAGGGGCCGCCTGGCCGGGAGTGGGTGAAACGCGGCCCACTGGGGCGGCCGCCGCGGGGATGGTGGTGGAGGCGGCGGCCCTGCGGGACGGCGGCCACCAGGCCTTGGACCCGGGAGGAGGCTCGCACTGTGTTCTCTCCTGTCCGCCGGGCGACTCTGTAAGGTTTCCGACTCCAGAAGGGTGGGGTTGTCTGGGGAGTCCTGGGGCCTGCAAGGAGTGTTTTTCAGGCAAGGCAAACCTCCTGGAGGTACCCAGACGAGTGACCTTCAGGCCTCCCCTCCCCGTGTTAGGGTCCCTTTAGGGATTGTTGCTTTAGCTCACTGGAGACTTCGAGTTCTCCTGCGTTCATCTCCCACAGATCTTCATGTTTTGAAAGAATGAGGGGCAGAAGCTCAGAGTCTGGGCTTTTATCTTTAGACTATCTGGAAATTTTTTCTAATTGACAAATCATCAAACATTCAGAGGGGAGGGGAGGGAATCGCCTCCAAGGCAAAGATTTAAGGCACAGAAAGGTGGAACACAGAAAACTTTCTGTTCCATTGTGAAAAGAAAGGTTATATTAGAATCCAAATGAAACAGACAAGCCTAGACTATTTGGTAAGGCTAAAAGGACACATCGAGAGCAAACAGACACTGTGGAGAGATTTGAGTTTGGTGAGATTTTTAACCCCAAGGTCTGATGCTACTGGAGACAGGAGAATCCATATTTAAATGGAAAATTTAATATCTGATTGCTTTTTCAGGCGAAGTGCCCCTTTATATATCCAAAAACATCTATTTGTGACCTTAAACATGTGGACCCATAGGTGCAGTTAGAAAAAGACAACCTATTTTTATTTATGTTAGAAGGAGTAGAGTATTTTTTTCAGACATTTATTTTTCAGAGTGGTGATAATTTTACTTTGGATACTCTGTGCCAATTTATTTATAGTCGAGTGTTTACACTTTCTCCTTGTGGAATAATTATGTCTAACTTTTTACGGTGTTCGTTGAGATTATACTGTGGTCTTTCTTTTTGCTCTAATTATATTGCACTTGTATAACAAATTTCCCACACCTCCCTGTTTCTAAACATATTTTATATATTAAGATGTTTGTTGGTTCTTTTATTGTGAGATCAGCAACACTAGCACTTCACTATTATAGTTTTTTAAAAAGTAAGCGTTGTTATCCTTATCCGTAGTTATGTCTGAAAAGTACTTTGCGAACCGTTTAAAAGGAGAGTAGCTTCTTTGTGTGTGTGCGCGCGTGTGATGTTTGTGTGTGGGATGGTTTTAGGAAATTAAGTTATTTTCCTAAAAAAAAAAAAAAAAGAGAATTCAGAACTACTTTCCTCTGTGACAACCAAAAAGAAGTGTCTATAACCTGATAATGTTTCATGTTCTCAGCTGTGAAACTCTTAAAACAAGGAGTGTATTTTAGAGATAAGGGAAAAAAAAAAAAGAACCACATCTGCTATCCAAAGAATTTAGTCTTTTCAGGGTTTTTTTGTGTCTCTGTTGCTTTATATAATGCAATATTTTGTAGTGAAAATAGATATAATCTGGTTTCTATCTGACGAGTTTTTCATATCTCATGAATGGTGCGCTGTTTTGCATATAAATAAAGGTATCAAATAAAGTCATCTCCTTTATTTTAAACATACTGTCTAAAAATAATGAACATACTGGCTGAGCATAAAATATCTTAATGAACTCAGTTTCTCAGAAAGCAACTAATTAAAACAACAACAAAAAAACTAAATTGTAACATGTATTGAGATGTTTGTTGCTCTTCCTGAACTTGGACATTGATCTGTCTGTAAATAGACGCTCCACATAGGATGGTGACATAGATCATGTTTCTCTCAATGAAGAAAAAAATTAGAGTGTTTATATTAAAACATTGCTTGAATCATAGGTTAGTTTTGCTCTAAAAGAAAATTTAGTGACTAACCCAGTTTCTTCAAATTAGAGTTCGGAAACTGAGGTGCAAAGAGTTTAAGTGTCTAAGTCACATGACTCCTTAATGGCAATGAGAAGACCCCTGGTATGATGACTCTCGGTCCTTATGGTACTTATTAAGAATAGGGTGCACTTTACTGTTGGAGTGCTGAAACATCTAATCAGGACATAGATTTAGTACATGATACCTGCAAGTAAGGAAAATTAATTAAACCCTGGGTCAAACTGGAGAGATGAAGAATATCATTTACAAATGCCCATGTTGTTCTTGTTTTTGTTCAGTCGCTAAGTCATGTCCAACTCTTTGCTACCCCAAGAACTTTAGCACACCACAATAGCCTATATACTTAATATAAAAATGTGAAGTATTCTGTCTATAAGCAGAAGACATGAATAACTTAAAAACTATTTATATGTGTATATGTACACACACATAGAATATTATCAATTATGAGTCTATATCACACCAAATCTCTGGTTGCAAAGTAAACCATGTGGTTATGTGGATGCTTGGTTATACAGCTATAAAATGTCTGGGATTCTGAGCATTTTTCACTTTTCATCCCAGTATCTTGTAGTCAGGTTCACAGATACATGATCAATGAGACTTCATTCTCTTCTTCAGCTGAGGAAAGCACTTTCTCGGACATGAAAAATAATGGTGGCTTCTTTGGCCTTTTATCTGAACCAAGTTGTGGTCCCTGCAGCAGTGGCTAGTTATTTGGTCTGCACACCCACACTGTCTTTGGGTTGAGTGTTCACAGGTCTTCTTCCCCACCTCGAGGAGTGTGCCTATGCCCAGTCCTTACAGAGTTTCTCTACTGTAGTACAGAAAAGTTGGCCCTGCTCCTATGTCAAGAAAACGAAGTCAACTTCTAAGCTCCCTTTCCTGGTTTAGGACCCCAGCTTCCGACTGACCAAGACAATCCTCTCACTGACATCCAGGAAGAGCCTATTAACTCACCTCTCTAGACCTAGTCTCTTGCCCCTGGAGTTGGATGGAGAGCAGGCATGGACAAAGGGCAACATCCCATCCCTATCTAGGGACACAGTCCATATGATCTCAGGAGAGGATCTTTGCAATATCACTTCAAATCTGAGGCTTCTGAGCATTCTCTAAAAAGAAGGGCAACACTGGCACTCTGCTGGAGGGGTGACTGACCCCTCCCTGGCACATGGCATGGACTCTGAGTATTCAGCCATAGGTAGGGGAATAGCTCCGGATGACAATGGAGATCACTCACTCTTACATTCAACCAGTATTTACTGAGGACCTACTGTGTACCAGGGATCCAGTCTAAGGTACTAAAAATAGAGTAACAAATGGCCCAGAGTCTAGGGAGAAGAGCAGTATACTGGCAAATAAACAGTAGTTAATTGCAGGCATTGCTAAATGCTATGAAAAAAAAAAAAAAAGCAGGGTAAGGAAATAGAGAATGGCACCTGGGGGTACTGGGGGAAGGTATTATTATTTAAAAATTATTTTTTATCTTATATGGGAAGACAGTCAATCAACCATGTTGTGATAATTTCATGTGGACAACTAAGGGACTCAGCCATACATATACAAGTATCTATTCTCCCCCAAACTCCTGGAGGGTGTTGTTTTAGATAGAGTTGTTAGGAAAGGCCTCTCTGAGGAGGTAGCCTTAGAGTAGAGACCCAGCTCTGCTTAACCAGCAGTCTCCACAATTGCTGTCACTCATAGTGCCCTTCCTTCTCGCATCCTGTTAACCTGGCCTGTGGTCAGGCTACCAACACAGCCCGTGGGATGGCTCACCACTCCCCACTGGCAGCAGCCTCCCCCTCCACCCTCAGCTTGCTCCCTCCCTAGGCAGACAGGGGACCATTGTTCCTTCTCCTCCTCCTCTCCCCTTCTGCTCTCTGGCCCCAATGTTCAGCAACTTACCAGGGCATTGTTGCTCCCCAGAAAACCTAGACCCCACCTGGCCCGGCTGACAAGGACACCTGGGCTGCATATTTCTATGTCCAAATGTCCCCTTACTTCAGCCACTGTCTGGAGACATCCAGAGAAAAGGGGCAAAAGTTCTGGGGAAAAAACCTTCCCTTGCTCAGGGAGGAGAACAGGATGGGAAGCAGCAGAGAGAGTGGGTGGTGGGATACACTGGGAAAGGAAGAGCAGCCTGAGGTTAGGGGAAATGGGTATGGAAAGAAATGAGGCTGGCATTAAAAAGAGTGAAATAAAGCCATTTGCAGGAACATAGATGAACCTAGAGACTGTCATACTGAGTGAAACGAGAAAGAGAAATACCGAATGACATCCCTTATATGTGGAATCTAAAAAGAGATGATATAAATGAACTTATAAAACAGATATAGCCTCAAAGATTTAGAGAAAAAACTTACGGTTGCTGGGGGGAAGAATGTGTGGGGAGGGATAGTAGGGAGTTTGGAATGGACCTGTACATTTGGCTATATTTAAAATCAATAACCAACAAGGACCTACTGTATAGCACATGGAACACTGCTCAGTGTTATGTGACAGCCTGGATGGGAGAGGAGTTTGGGGGAGAATGGGTACGTGTATACGTAGGGCTGAGTCCCTTTGCTATTCACCTAAAACTATCATAACATTGTTAATCAGCTATATCCCAACAAAAATAAAAAGTTAAAAAAACAAAATAATATTCCCCACAACAACAACAAAAAGAAATGAGGCTGGATGAAGGTGGAGGACTGGGGCCGGGAATGCCTGCTTCCCGTATGAACCCTGTTCTTGGGGCGTCCTCCAGCGGCCCTTGAACAAGCATCCCCTGATGCTCTGACGAGGTAAGCAGACAGAGTCAACCTCTCTAACACTGGATTTATCCAGGTCCCATCACTGATGTCAGTCTCTGGATCTTCCCTCTTCCGCCCGTGGAAGTTCAGGGCTGCAGGAGTTAAGCGAGTGGGGACAGTTAACTTGAATGTGTGTACAGCTGATACTCTCTCTCCAGGCTTAGAACTAGGACTATCTCATTTAGTATTGACAGTGGTAGAAATATTAATAGCTAACATGTATTGAGTGTGCGCCATGTGCTTACCGAGGCAGTGCTTTGCAGGTATTATCTCACTTAACGCCCAACAATCCAGTGCGACAGGTACTTTTGTCTCCATGGAACATATGAGGAACTTGAGTCTCAGGGAAATTAAATAACTTGTCTAGGGTCACAAAGTCATGTTTGTCAGTTTATCAAAGCCTCTTGCCCTTATCTGAGGTTCCCAGGTGGTGCTAGTGGTAAAGAACTTGTCTACCAATGCAAAAGACGTGGGTTCTATCCCTGGGTTGGGAAGATATCCTGGAGGAGGGCATGGCAACCCACTCAAGTATACTTGCTTGGAGAATCCCATGGACAGAGGAGCCTGGCAGGCTGCAGTCCACGGGGTTACAAAGAGTCGGACACGACTGAAGCGACTTAGCTACAGGAACACCTTTATCCATCATATACCATGGCTTTCCTTTGCTAGAGGGGCTGTTGTGCCATGCACACACCCCACCCTTGGCCGCTGCACCCCATCTCTTCTCCTATATGCTCAGGGAAGTTTCAGATCAGACATATCAAAGGAATGCAAGATCGGCAGTGCAGGCACCCGTCTACTCATTCAGAGTACATGTGGAGGCTAAGACTGAGACTGTGCTCCGCTTACTGGGTCAAGCATGTGTCTGTCCTGGGAAGACCCTGCAGGCTAGAGGCAGTTCTGGACCAGCCCCTCCCAGAGGAATCTGGCGCTGACACTGTCCATGTGTCAGTGGACACCACCACATGGGTGAGCCTGGCTCCCCGGCCTCCCCCATGCACACCCCTCTGCATATCAAGGCTCTCCAAGAACATCCACATCCTCACATTGCCCCTTTAAAGTTAGCACATTATCCCCTTTCTGGACGTGTTTCTTGGCTCTTCAAGGACTATAAAAATAATAGAATTTAAATTCTTTCTCTGGGCACAGAAATCTTTCACAACCTTGCTCCATATCCTCTCTAACATCATCTTCAGCCACTCTCCCTGAAATTAAACATTCCTGCCAAATTTAGGTTTCCTCACTTCCCTAGAGATACCTGTCCTTTATAACCTGCACTTGCTTTCCCTCTGCCTGGAATGCTCTCCTCCAATTTTGTGTTTTGCCCAGAAAATTCCAGTGTCACCCAACACAAGTATAGCCACTTTGCAAAACTTTCCTTAATTTCTTTGGGCAGTGTGAACTGCTCTGCTCTCTGAACCTCAGGTATAAACATCATTCTGACAGAAGTTGTCTTCATCCCAGCACTGTGTTTGAGACCTATGACTCGGAGGCCACGTTCAGACCCTGGCTTCAGCTTACTCTAAATGTGTGATGTTGAACGTATTGACTGTATTTCCTTCCTTTTCAAGTGTATGGGATGGGACAACACATGCACCTTCTCAAATGCTGCTGTGAGGTTGGTATGGGATAAGGCAGAGTGTTTCCAGAGGAGGAAAAATATAGTAACTGCTTGATAAATGTAAACAATTATTATTAACTTTGTATTTATAGTATAAACAGGAAGTTGTAGGACAGAAGCTAAAATAATGATATGTTAATAATTCATTCACGTAATCATGATTCATGGTCTCTACCAACTGTATTCCTCCGTATATGACACATTATTAACTCTACAAAAAGTCGGACAGTAATAATCCCTGTCCTGTCAGACAGAAAATATCATAGCTAAGTAAACAGGAATCCATGAAATAAACCTTAAGCACATACATCTAAAGTTATGTACAGGTCTGAGAGCCCCACTCCACTCCATGAAGGAGGGCTGGCTTATAACTTTTCTTTTTTCATCTTGGTTTTTCTCATCATACTGAATGCTGTAAACCTCAGCTCTACTGCTAACTATTAATAGCTGTGGCCTTGAATAAATTACTTAATTCTGTGCCTCAGTTTTCTCACCTATAAAATAGGGGTGATAATAGTACCTACCCTGTAGTATTATTAGGAGGATTAATTAATTCATGTAAAGCACTTAGAATATATCCAGGCACCTTCAGATCTCAATAGTATTTTCTGTATTGGCTCTTATGGCAGATAACTTTTTAAAAAGCTAAATTAAACAATTAAATTAATTTTGAGGTAATGAAGAGAGTGATTATTGAAATTTTCAATTCAATTTTGCTAAGTATATCCAGGTCAGGCTCAGGAGGTTCCTCATTTCCTTGCTGATCATTCCAGAAAGATGTCAAGAAAAGGGAAGAGTTCATAATGCCAATTGCTGCACTGTGGATGGACCTCCAGATTATCATACTAAGGGAAGTCAGACACAGACAAATACCACATGATATCACTTATATGTGGAACCTAAAGAAATGATTCAAATGAACTTATTTATACAACAGAAATAGATTCACGGACAAAACAAACTTATGGTAACCAAAGGGGAAGGAGGTAGGGAAAAGGGAGGGATAACTTAGAAGTTTGGGATTAACAGATACACACTGCTATATATAAAATAAAAAAAACAAGGACCTACTGTATAGCTGCTGCTGCTGCTGCTGCTAAGTCACTTCAGTCGTGTCCGACTCTGTGTGACCCCATAGACGGCAGCCCATCAGGCTCCCCTGTCCCTGGGATTCTCCAGGCAAGAACACTGGAATGGGTTGCCATTTCCTTCTCCAATGGTAACTATATTCAATATCCTGTAATAAACCATAATAGAAAAGAAACTGGAAAAGAATACATATACATATATACACACACATACATACATGGGATTGTTGTAAATATACAACTATATATATATAAGATTTTTCTATATATACTACTATATATATATACACATATATGTATATATATGTATATAATAGATTCACTTTGCTATATGTCTGAAACTAACACAATATTGTAAATTAACTATACTTCAATTTAAAAAAAAATGGGGGAGATTTGATGAGCTTCTTGAATCACAGGGAAGAGAGGCAAGATTTGGTGGATGGAGGAAAAGGGGAGGCCTCCCTAGGATTTTTTGGGTTGAGGTCAGGATGGGAGGAATAGGAGGAAAAGGACATTAGGGCTGACTGGCTGAAGGGCAGGAGAGGAAAGAATCTTCCTGAACTGACTCTGTGGAGCAGTATGATGGTTGGGGGTTAGCCTGTGAGCAGCGGGTGGTGAGCAGGACTGGAGTGGGGCGGGGAGAAGGATTGGGGAGGTTACCTTAGTTCAGGTGTGAGTCACTGGGGCCTGGTGAGTAAAAATCAACCGCATGAACTTTCTGAGCGACTACGTTAAAAAAAAAAAATTCTTATGGATGTTTTAAGAGCATCTTCCAAAGCTAAGGGATTCCAAAGTCACGGACATTTCATTTACATACTTAACCATGTTTCTCCAGTACCCCTTTGGATGATTTGAAGCAAATCCCAAACATCACACCATTTCATCCATAAATACATCAGTAAATATTTTTTAAAGTTATGGGACTCTTTTAAAATTATTATTAACAGAACTAAAATACCATATCTCTCATGTCTCCTGCATTGACAGGCAGGTTCTTTACCACTAGCGCCACCGGGGAAGCCCACCATTGTCACAGTGAAACAAATTAAATATTTCCTGACTATCATCAGTGAGCACCTACATTTTTTGAGGGGGATTTCACAGCTGGTCTACCTCACGTTTTCTGATTATCTTTTTCCTCCAAACAGCTGGACTGTCTCTGTGGTAGTCCCTCTGTCCTCCTTAATCTTGGCACTTTCTCTTATTCACCTGCTCTTCTCACCACTCTTCCTGCCTCATCATGGATGGACATAAGTGGCTACTTCAGCACAGAAGGCCAAGGACAAGGCTGCTGGGGAGGCTCTGATGGGGTAGCTGGCGGGTGGCCTACTATAGCCCAGGGAGATCATGGAGATCATGGAGAAGGGGGAAAGGGTCACTAGAACGAGATAGAACAAGCACACAGCCAGAGCCCAACTCAGGCAGATTTTAAAGATGTGAAAACAAAAAGTCAGATGCATTCTCTTAGCTGTTGGTCAGGAGCTGGGACGAGGGGGTGGCGTGGAGTAGAAAGCGTTCTGGGGACTCAGGAGTGAGGACCCACCATTCCCCTTGGACAGCTGCGCCTGTGAGGGCCAGAGGACCACTAATCATAGTCATAAGCACCCCGAGCACATCCTTTCAGGTCACAAATCTGTCACGCAGGCTATCTTTGTAAGTCCTTCAGGCCTGGCCCCAGGGTAGACCACACACACACTCACACCCTCTCAGTGGCAGAACCACCTAGAAGTGTTTAACACCGCTAGTTGCACACTTCATCCTCAGGCTGTCTGCCCTGGCATGTAATCAGTAGCCTGGCAACTAATAACAAATAGGCAGGAGAAATATCAACAACCTCAGATAAGCGGATGATACAACTCTAATGGCAGAAAGCTGAAGCGCAAGTGAAAGGCGCTCAGTTGTGTCTGACCCTTTGCTACACTATGGACTGACTATATAGTTCATGGAATTCTCCAGGCCAGAATACTGCAGTGGATAGCCATTCCCTTCGCAGGGGATCTTCTCAGCCCAGGGACCAAACCCAGGTCTCCCATATTGCAGGCAGATTCTTTTCCAGCTGAGCCACCACGGAAGCTCAAGAACACTGGAGTGGGTAGACTATGCCTTCTCCAGAGGATCTTCCTGATCCAGGAATCAAACCGGGGTCTCCTGCATTGCAGGCAGATTCTTTACCAGCTGAGCTACCAGGGAAGCCCGGCAGAAAGCTAAGAGGAACTAAAGAACCTCTTGATGAGGGTGAAGGAGGAGAGTGAATGAGACAGCTTAAAACTAAATATTAAAAAAAAAAAAAAAACTAAGATCATGGTATCCAGCCCCACTATTTCATGGCGAAAAAAAGGGGGAAAAGTGGGAGAAGTGACAGATTTTCACTTCATGGGCTCCAAAATCACTGTGGATGGTGACTGCAGCCATGAAATCAGAAGATGATTGCTTCTGAGCAGGAAAGCTATGACAAACCTAGACAGTGTGTTGAAAAGCAAAGATGTTACTCTGCCGACAAAGGTCTGTATAGTCAAGGCTATGGTCTTCCTAGTGGTCACGTACAGTTGTGAAAGCTGGACCATAAAGAAGGCAGAGCACCAAAGAATTGATGCCTTCCAACTGTGGTGCTCAGAGAAGGCAATGGCAAGCCACTCCAGTACTCTTGCCTAGAAAATCCCATGGATGGAGGAGCCTGGTAGGCTGCAGTCTGTGGGGTCGCTAAGGGTCGGACACGACTGAGCGACTTCACTTTCACACATTGGAGAAGGAAATGGCAACCCACTCCAGTGTTCTTGCCTGGAGAATCCCAGGGATGGGGGAGCCTGGTGGGCTTCCGTCTATGGGGTCACACAGAGTCGGACACGACTGAAGTGACTTAGCAGCAGCAGCAGCAGCAACTGTGGTGCTGGAGAAGACTGCTGAGAATCCCTTGGACAGCAAGGAGGTCAAACCAGTCAATGTTAAGGGAAATCAACCCTGAATTCTCGTTGCAAGGACTGATGCTGAAGCTGAAGGTCCAGTATTTTGGTCATCTGATGCAAGCAGCTGACTCATTGGAAAACTTCCTGATGCTGGAAAAGATTGAGGGCAGAAGGAGAAGAGGGTGACAGAGGATGAGATGGCTGGATGGCATCTCCAGTGCAACAGACATGAACTTGGGGAAACCTCGGGAGATAGTGAGGGACAGGAAGGCCTGTAGTACTGCACTCCATGGGGTCTCAAAGTAGGACATGACGGTGCGACTGAACAAGAACTAATAACAATATGAATAAAAACAGCTGCAAACCCTTAGCACTCACCCTGTGCCAGGCACCTCCCATTAACTCACTTAATCTTCAGACTCAGTAAGTTGGGGGCTCCTATTATTCCGAGGTTACAGCCAAGACACCAAGACACGGAGAAGTCAAGTAACGTGCTCAAGGTCACAACGCTAGTAAGGGTTTGAATGGGAAAAGGAAGCTGAAGGGCAGTACAATTCAAAATCTTACACTTTGAAAAACAGGAAAAGAGGGAAAAAATACAGAGGCTTCTCTTCTGTGGGACCGAAAAAAAGCTAGTATTTTTTTTTTTTTTTTAAAGACCACATTTTCTCTTTTAAGCAGCCTGGGCCGTAGATACCAGCCTGGCCCCTTAGGCTTATCTTCTCCTGTTGAGAGACCTCAGAGGAGGTCACAAAGAGGAGAAGCATGTGACAAGGAACACATACAGGGTGTGGTTCTGACTGTGATGGTTGGAAGTGGACAACACCACATCTTATTGGTCTGTATCAGGATGAGCCAAAGTGAGTCAATCTAGCAGGAGGACCCCGACAGCACTTAGACCTCCGTGTTCAGAAGGGTCTAGTGGGCAGTGCCCTGGTCTAGTTCTAAACAAGTGGACAAAAGAAATGAGGGTTTGTACCAGGGAGACTGTGTGGGGGCACTAAAAACTCGCACAGAAAATATGAGCTCATCCGGGACTGGGCCATCTACTGTGTCGGGGTGTGACAGACTCCAGGGGCCCAGGACTGTTGCACACACACCTGCGACCCTCACTCCCTGGTCAGCTCTGTTTCTGAACTTTGCTCTCAGTGCAGAGATGACGGCTACCTGGTTTTATTGTCTTGTGGTTTGAGCCGGAGGAGATATTACTTACAATAGCTAATGATTAATGTTTTATAACTCTGAAACCCTAATTAAAGTTCGGGGTGGTTTTTGGCAGTTGGAACTTCAGGCGGGCTTTGATGCTGTCGGTCTGTGGGCCGGCCGCGACGGGCGGAGGCCGGGCTCGGCGCGCGGCTTCCCCGGTGCCGCCGTATTTGCATGTGGGCCCGGATTTGTCTTTGGCTGCGCGTGCGGTTTGGGATGAGACCCCAGCGTCCCAGGGGAGGGGGGCAGGTGTTGCTCCAGTCGAGCGAATGGAACCAAATTACAGGCCCGTCTGTCACCTCCTCTGGGAGAAGGTGGAGGGAGGGAGGGCGAGGACCGGGGAGGGGGGAGGGGAGGCAGGGGAGGGGGAGGGGAGGCGGGGAGGGGGGAGGGGAGGCGGGGGAGGGGCGAGGCCGTCCGCCGCCTCCGAGCAGCCCGGCCAGCACGCCGGACGCGGTGACACCGCCACCCCGGGGAGGGCACGGCGTGGGCTGGCGACCCCAGGCTCGTCACTCCCCCGCCGCGCCCCGCGGCCACTTAGGCCGCGTCTACACGGCGCCGGCCGACACTCACACTGGAATCGGTTTTCCGTAAATTGACTGATATGTTTTCTGACTGCACTGACTTGGGGGGCTGGATCTCTATTCCACCAAATCTCCAGAAAACAGAAACAGCCACCAGATCCACTCCCTTCATCTTTGGTCTACAATCATGGCCTGCACACACACACACACACACACACACACACACACACACACACACACACACACACTCTAATTAAGCCACACCAATTTGCACGTGTAGACACAGATGCACCTCAGTGATTGAAGCCCTGGGAATGCACAGCTACTGTACTTCTGTAGGGATTTGTCCTTTAGTAGGGGTGGGGGAGGTGGGGGGTGGAGAGAAATAATGCTGATTCTACTATTCTACCCTGGTGATGTCCTGAAGCTTCCTTAACGGTCTGGATCTTACTTTGAGGCCGCCAGATATAAGGAGAGATAATATGAACACTTTGCTGTCTGCGGTAGCCTCTAGAGACCACCTACCTCTCCCCTGAAGGCCCCAGGCAACAGAGCAACGTTGTTCTAAGCTACCTGAGAAAAATACAAACATAATGCGGGCCTTTTGGGGAACACAACAGACAGGAATAATAAAGTGCCATCATTTCACTTTCACTTGTAAATAGAGTGGTACTGAGAGTATAAGAGAAAATGGGGGTGGGGGGGAAGAGATCTTAAACCAGATAGAGTGGTTCTAATAAGAAACAAGTTCTTGTCAAATTTCTCCAGACTTGTATATAGAAAACAGTTGTTTGCAAGTCTTCCTCTCTCTTCTCCCTGCCTCTGGGGTGGGAAAGGTTAAAGCAATTGTCAGCTCCCACTGGCTCTTTCAGTGAGAAGAGAACTGAGGCACAGAGTGATGATGTATCACAGGCTCAAGAAGACACACATTCCTTCCCCTTTTCTTCAACAACAAAATGATTGACAGAGATAATTCCCCATGTGAGGGGAGAAAAAGAACTGCTTGCAGATAATGGGCTGTGCTCAGATTGCAGCTGATAAGACTCTGTCCATCAGATGTCAAGTGATGACTGAAAAGTGAAAAATTAATTCCATTATCCAGCTGCTGTGGCTGTGGGGTGCCAAACCACCCAGATGTTTGGAAACATCTGGGTATGTGACAGCATGTTTGTACCATATATCCAGATGCTTGGTATTGTGTAGACAAAGGCTGGACCTAGACGTGGAGAAGGAAGATAACTAACTGGAAAGAGAGGGGCTAAGAGATGGTTAGGAGGACAGTGAGAAAGCGAACTGAGTAGTGATGGGGGAAGAAAACGAGAAATTAAAAGGAAAAAAACATGTGAAAAGAGGTAAAAAGGAAAAGCAAGTAAATGTTCAGCAAGAGAACAACTTTCTGTTTCCTGATAGCCCAGTCCCGGCTTCCTGAGAAGGATTTCTGCTTGTCCTGGTCTGGATGAGGGAAAGGGGGACAAAAGGATGACCTGAAAGACACCCACGAGGAGACTGGTGGAGCCTGCACCCAGAGCTTAGGCTCAACCAGGGCTGGTAGCTGTGTGTCTGCAGAGAGGTTGAACTGCCAAGTGAAAAAGTGATGAATGTATTGGGGGGTGGGGAGTGGTTCTCACACACAGGGATGAAAAGGCGAAATTCCCGTTAAAGATGCCCACGTTTAGCAAAGCATTGAAATGTCCCGATTAGTCAACTTTGTTTCCAGTTATCAATCAGGATGATGAGCCTGGTATAGACAGAACCAGTGATGGTGTAACAGAAGGAAGAGGGTAATTGGCTGGGGGAAGGTTGTGCGGTTGGGTGACAGATTTAGAGGAGGGGACATGATGTGATTGAGGTGGTGGTGGGAGTGTTAGGCTTTCAGAACAGCTCACAAAGCCTCCTGTAATTCCCAAGCTGTCTGTTATCTATGAAATGCAAATCAGGAGGGGAGTGACATCATGTCGGATTATGGCCACTGGGAGTAATTATTTAGACATTAAAGGCTACTGAAGGGAGTGGTTGACAATATTAATGATGTCCAGATGGACAGAGTGCGATGCTAAAATTATTTTCTAGTACAAAGAACAGGGGAATTTTTATCAGGTTTTCTCTTCATTGGACAATCTGTAACTCTTGGAGGTGTGCCCCTCAAAGAGATGGTGACACTGGGAGATGGCCTTGGAATCGAAGCACAATGGATTTTGCAGAAGGGGCCACAATCTCCAGCTCCTGGGAGAAAAGGCACAATTAATGTGGGAAACAATCACATAATAATTATGATTATAAAAAGAGTAAATCATCTCAAGATGGTGAATGAACAAGGTGCTGATTGGAAACCCTTCTCTCCCGACATTTGTCCCACCCTACCCTGCCTTTCTCACTCACAGACAGCAGCCTGCAGCAACCTTTGTCTTCATGGTCCTCTCCCTTCCTCTCCCCCTGCAATACAAACACTAATCCACATGTCTTGGCCATTAGTACTGGTATCAACCGTGTAAGTACAGGTAGTGGTATTCTCAGTCACTGATAAACATAAGGAGAAATGCAGCCTGGCCAAGCCCATAGTGTGAACAAAAAAAGAGGAAACCACATCCTGGGATCCAAATTGGAAAAGATGAAAGAAAGTCACTTTCAAGAAGATTAAGAGGCGAAGTATGCTGATCTGAACTGTACATCTAACAATGCTGCCTCACATTCTACTCTCTTCCCAGAGCAGGAAATGAGATTTGAGTGGGAATCCACCAGGTTTCCAAACCTGCTGCTCATCTTTCTGACTTATGGCAGAGTGAATGGTGCAGCTAGAAGAAACCAAACAACGTCTCCAATATATGTGGCATACCTGTGTAAAATTAAAGGGATCACGAGCACAAATGGTCACATGTCTTTAGACTCTAACATTTGAAAGTCATCAAATGGGTAAAGAGGAGGATTCAGAAAGTGAACAGATAACTGCAAAGACAGTTTCAAAGATTCCCCTTTAGTCATTTTTTTTTTTGTCTTGGGTTGTATACCACTAGGGGCTTCCCTTGTGGCTCAGACAGTGAAGAATTGGCCTGAAATGCAGGAGACCCAGGTTCGATCCCTGGGTCAGGAAGAGCCCCTGGAGAAGGGAATGGCTACCAACTCCAGTATTCTCACCTGGAGAATTCCATGGACAGAGGAGCCTGGTGGGCTACAGTCCATGCAAAGAGTTGGATATGACTGAGCAACTCACACATATACCGCTAGAGATAAGTAGTCGTATTTATCATATTTTAAAGTTATTTGAAATAGTTTTTCTCTTGATGGTAATAACACCAATTGGATTTATAGTTGGAATCATTTGTTTTACTTTGCTTTCAATTTTCCAGATTCACTTCTTTAAATTTAATTTTGTTTTAGAATTATGCAGACTATTTACATGTTTAAAAAAGCTGTCTATAGAATTAGGCGTATTTAAAGAACCAGCTTTATATTCTCATCATTACCTCCACTATATTTCTTTCCTCTCTCTACAGAAAACCTGTTTTTATGGTTTACCCTTCACTTTTTTATATAAGCAATTCTATATATGCAAAATATGGATAGGTAGGTATATCTTTCAGTTTCTTAAACAGTGGCATATGTACTTTTTATATTGTCTTTTCATTTAATATACCCTATAAATGACTTCATAACAACATATAGAAACAGCCACATGTCTTTAAAAAGTATTTTGAAGGTATAAATGAAAGATAATCGTAAACTACTTAAAGTGTAGTTTAATGATTAAAGTGTAATGTAATAAACTGTTTGAAGTGTAAAATTTTATCCATTTTGACATGTGTGTATATCACAACCAAGACAACAAACAGATCTAGTACTCCCAGAAGTTTCCTTATGCCTCTCTGTAATTCATTCCTGCACCCACTCTTTCCTCTAACCAATTTCCAATCTGCTTTCTGTCACTGTAGATTCAATTTCATCTTCTGGAGTTTTCTGTAAATGGAATCACATCATCTGTATTCTTTTTTCACTGGCTTCTTTCACTCTGCACAGTAATGTGCATGCATGTTGCATGAGTCAGTAGTTTGTTCCTTTTCATTGCTGAGTGCTAAGTCACTTCAGTCGTGTCCGACTCTGTGTGATCCCATAGACGGAAGCCCACCAGGCTCCCCCGTCCCTGGGATTCTCCAGGCAAGAACACTGGAGTGGGTTGCCATTTCCTTCTCAAATGTGTGGAAGTGAAAAGTGAAAGCGAAGTCGCTCAGTCGTGTCCGAACCTTAGCGACCCCACGGACTGCAGCCTACCAGGCTCCTCCATCCATGGGATTTTCTAGGCAAGAGTACTGGAGTGGCTTGCCATTGCCTTCTCCGTCATTGCTGAGTAGTATTCCACTAAACGGATATACCACATTCTTTACTCATTCACCTACTTGTGGATATTTGAGTTGTCTTCCGTTTGGGACTATTACACACAAAGCTGCCATGAACAATCATGTGCCAGTATTTGTGGGAACATACTTTATTGATTTCTTCAAAAGTTAAACATACACTTTCTGTTACAACCCAATCATTCCACTCCTAGATTTTTTTTTTTTAAGCCACACTATACTCTGATTTGCAGAAGTACCAGTTCCCTACTGATAGTCATTAGGATTGTTTTCAATCTTTTACTGTTACAAATAGCATTGAAATATATAATCTTGAGCATATGCCCTTGGTATTTTTGCCAGTGTACAGGAAGGCCTGGAAATGGGATTTTTTACCCAAGTTTTTTCAGTGGAGGAGGGGCTGGTAGGCAGAGAAATCATTTAGTTATGTGTATTCTCGTAGTGACTGGATTCTGTAAACTTATCAGAGTAGAATCCAAAAATGAACAAAAGTACCTGAAATTATAGTGCAAAATTCTTTTAGGGCAAATAATGACAAGATCAAAAAGAGATTCCTTTAAATTCAAAGTTCCAACAGGTTAAAATCACAAGGATGGAAAAAGGGATACTATGCAAACAGTAATCACAAGAAATCTGATGTGGCTATATTAATAACAAAGTATTTAACACAAGAAGTTTTTACCAGAGATAAAGAAGGCTACTTCATATGATAAGGTCAATTTACCAAGAAGACATAATCCTAAATGTGCATGCTCCTAATAACAGAATTCTTCCTTAATCATATACTAAATTTCCATATGCAGTTGAATATTGCTGGATTTTATAAGATCTTTTTCCATTGTTCTGTCTGAAAAAAAGTGAAAGTGTTGGTTGCTCAGTGGTATCTGACTCGATGAGATCCATGGACCGGAGTCCACCAGACCGCCTGTGTCCATGGGGATTCTCCAGGCAAGAATACTGGTGTGAGTTGCCATGCCCTCCTCCAGGGGATCTTCCCGACCCAGAGATCAAACCCAAGTCTCCTGTGTTACAGACAGATTCTTTACCGTCTGAGCCATCCTGCTTTCATTGTGGTTTACAAGGCTCTGTGATGTGTTTTTATTTTTTGGCTGTGTGGTACAGCTTGCAAGATCTTAGTTTCCCAACTAGGGACTGAACCTGGACCCACAGCAGTGAAAGGGTGGAGTCCTAACCATTAGACTGTCAGGGAATTCCCATGTGATGTGCTTTTAATACCTAGTATTTCTAGTCTCTCACACCAGCCCAACTACTCTTCTGAGTTTTACTAGCTATTCTCTTTTTTTTTTTTTTCCAAATGGACTTTATAATCAACTTATCTAGCCCAGAAAAAATAAAAGGTTTCATAGTATTTTTATTGTATTACATTTATAAACTAATTTAGGAGAAGACCTTTTTTATTTTGAATCTTCCTATTCAAGAACATGTATTCTTTTCATTGATTCAGTCTATTTTGTTTATTGCTTTTTAACTTACAGAATAAAGCTGCAGACAAATTAGGACTTCCCTGATAGCTCAGTTGGTAAAGAATCCACGTGCAATGTAGGAGACCCTGGTTTGATTCCTGGGTCAGGAAGATCTGCTGGAGAAAGGATAGGCTACCCACCCCAGTATTCTTGGGCTTCCCTTGTAGCTCAGCTGGTAAAGAATCTGCTTGCAATGTGGGAGACCTGGGCTAGGTCTCTGGGTTGGGAAGATCCCCTGGAGAAGGGAAAGGCTACCCTCTCCAGTATTCTGGCCTGGATAATTCTATGGACTGTATAGTCCATGGGGTCACAAAGAATCCAACATGACTGAGAGACTTACACAGACAAATTATGGCAGCCTTAATAATAGTTACAAAATAGGTGTAATCAATCTTGAAAATGAAAAAAACAGCACAGTTGATTCTAGTTGCAGGAGTGATGGAAAAAAGGGTAGGGATTTACCATCCTTAACTTACAAAGAAAGAAATCAGAGTTGACAAAATAAGAAAAAGGGGTTTACATATTTTTGCTGAACTTAGGGAAATTAAAAAATAGTTATGTTACTATGCTGTGGGGATGAAGAAGGGTGGAAAAAGGTGTATAAAGTGTTGCCCACCTTAATAGAAATTAACAGGGAATGTCTAACTGATGCAGGAGACCTGGGTTTAATCCCTGGGTTAGGAAGATCCCCTGGAGAAAGGAATGACTACCCACTTAAGTATCTCTTGCCTGGAAAACTTCATGGACAGAGGAGCCTAGCAGTCCATAGGGTCGCAAAGAGTCGGATTTAGAGGTATCAGAATAAACACCGTAAGAATTCAAACAATTACTATGAAAAGTGGCTGCCCCTAGAGAGCAGACAGGCAGAGCAACATTGGCCTGTGGCATTTCATTATAAACATCTTTCTGTATTATTTAATTTCTTAACTGTTTGTTTAACTAAAATTTTAAATATAATTTTAATGTAGTCAGACACAGTGACTAAACGACAAATCACAAATTAAAAGATAGCTTTATGCTGACCAACTATAAAAAATATATATTTTGATTTATGAACATTGCCTTAAGTAGGAGAAAGTAACTGAGTCAATAATAATTAGATGGAGCTTCCTGGTGGCTCAATGGTAAAGAATCCACCTGCCAATGCAGGAGACACAGGTTCAATCCCTAGTTGGGGAAGATCCCACATGCCACTGAGCAACTGAGTCTGCACACTACAATTACTGAGCCTGTGCTCAAGAGCCTGGGAGCTGCAAACACTGAGCCCGTGCCACCTAGAGCTTATGCAGCAAGAGAAGCCACCGCAATGAGAAGCCCAAGCACTGCAACTAGAGAGTAGACCCTGCTCGCCACAACTAGGAACATAGCTCATGCAGCAACAAAGATCCAGGACAGCCAAAGATAAATAAATCACATAGTAGTTAGATTTCTGCCTGGATATTAGGAAACAATAGCCAATGAAAGATCAGTCTCCCACTTCTGACTTGGGGGAGTCAGACTTTGGGAATATGGTTATTTATTGCAGCTATTAAAAGTAGTAAACTCCAGGAGCTGGTGATGGACAGGGAGGCCTGGCATGCTGCAATTCATGGGGTCGCAAAGAGTCAGGCACGACTGAGCGACTGAACTGAATTGAAAGTAGGACACCCTTAAAGATTTGGCCCTGTTCTCAAACTTAGATTGCTATCACTCACAGGGCTTTACTTTCATCAGATGGACACCTATGGACCCAACCTTATTTTGGAGGCCCACCCCCCCACACACACCCTCCCCCCACCAACAGCAGAGATGGGAGCTGCTCACCAATTCATATGCAATAATCCCCAACTCTAGAGGAAGCGTGCCAGGACTGGGGATGGGGAAACAAAAGCAAGATGATGGCTGTCTTTCTATCTTTTCCATCTGATCCCTGTGCCCCAAGAGGGACTTCTTCTCTTTTTATTAAGTTCCAGGAGTTAATTGATGTGATTCCTCACGCATACTAGAGAAAAGTAAGTAGGCTATAAATTACTGAAGTGAGTTTGCTGAGTTCAATCTACAGCCACAGGCAGTCATTTGGGAAAGCAAGTGATGGAGTGAAAGGACGAGGCTCCCTCAGTTAGGGCTTTGAGAAGCCCTAGGCTCAATCACATGACCAGCCCCTACCTCCTTCCAGGACCCCACAGCCTAGTTCTCCCCTCTCCCAGGTGCTCCCCTCTGACCAGAGACGGGTTGCTCTCTTTTTACTTTTACTTTTAGGGCTGTCCATTTATTTCTTTAGGTAAAAATCTGTGGACTGGAGGGGAGAAAGTGAGAGCCAGAGAACATGAGACAGAGGAGGTAGTGCTGTCTCCAGTCTTATATTAAGATCATTTCCCCCTTCTCATCTGGGTCACATACCAAGTATTAAACTCACCATGAGAAGTTTGATTATTAGTAGACTGAATTCTCAAGTCTGCTGCCCACCACATCATCTATGTGTGGTAAGCCTACAAGGCAAAGGGAATTATAATCTGAAGAGTCCTTGGTGATCATGGAATTAAACCGACAAAAGCTGGAGAGTACTGCAGGACAACCCTCAACCAAGAACAGAGAAAAACTTGGCAACGACAAACATTCTTGTGGTTCCCAACCTCTAAGCTCTGAGGTCCAGTGCAAATACAATTCTTCCAGCAATCTTTCTGACAGTTCTGTCTTGTAGGCTGGGTCTGCCCCCGTTACATATTTTCTATTGCTGGTTGCCAACGTATCTTGAATTCAACAATTCAAACATGTGTTTGTATTGTGGGTTCATTCTCTAGTTGAAGCAAGTTTGATAACAGAATTAACTAATACAAACATAGGGCAAAAGGGGGTAGGATGGAAATATAAATTAAACCCTATGGGAGCCCAAGAGAAAAGGGGATTAATTACAACCAAGTGAATCAGGAAATGCTCATGGAAACTGTATTTGCACCGGGCCTCAGTGGGCAGGTTGCAACAGGCAGAATGGAAAAACGCATTCCAAGGGGTAGGAATCAAGTAGGACAAGGACAAGCTGAAAATGCCCAGGGTTGGTGGAATTCTGATCATTGAGGTTCTTGAATGCTGTGCTCAGGAATTTGAACTTCATTTTGTACACAGTGGGGGAAACAAATGAAAGCTTCTAAGAAGAGGAATGACATTATCAAATCTGACAGTAGGGGCCATTTATGGAGTGAGTCCTCACCACCATGATTCAGGCATCATGCTAAGCAATTCACAGGCATTCACTCACTTAGCCTCCATAATGAGCCCCAAGGATGGTCAACTTGCACAGTAGTTTGAGGATGGACCAGAGGCAGAATGTTTAGGGGTCAGAGAGTAGGAGATGACATGATTTCAGTGGCTTAGGGTTCAGGAATAAGGACCTGAACTCTAGCGTATGCTAGCAGCAACATGAGAACTAGAGTTAGAATTCTAAGAGGTATAGTCAGAGGCCTTGGTATCCAGTGGATTCCTGGCATCAAGAGGGCAAGTGACTAGGAGGTCTCAGTAGGAAAGGCACCCCCAAGTAAATTTTGCCACCAGACCCCACGCTTGGCACTTAGCTCTTCTACTTCCCACCCAAATACCAGTGTCAGGGTGATGTGGCATTTTGCCATCCACTGACTATAAGACTTGGGATTCAGGAGAGTTATAGCCATGAGGGCTTTTCCTGTTATCCAATTGGAAGACCAGATAGGATGCAGAGGCAAATCGATTGGGAATAATAAAAGCACTTCCCTATGTGAAGCATTATGTGGCTGGACCTGTGCCAGGCCTAGATCCTTCCTAGATCCCAGGCCATTTAATGTTGGTAATAATCCTGTGATGGTTCCTGACTTATTATAAGGAACCTGAGATTCAGAGACTTCAGGTAACTGGCCTGAGCTTGCATAGCTACTAAGGGGGAGAATTGAGACACACTCTCAGAGCCTATGCTTCTGACTGGTGCATGAAACTGCCGGGGAGAAGACAGACTTCTCAAAAGCAGGCAAGAGAAGTCTGGCTCAAGTTAGGCTCATTCTCACATCTATTCAAGATAGCAGAAAATTCAGCTTCCAGTAGACCTTAACCGACACTATACCCTCATTGTAATACATTAGCATATGCTACATGACACACCCACAGGTACCACCACAGTTCTGAGGCTGACCATAAGAGGCCAACAAGGGAGTGGTGGCCCAATTCCTGGCAATCCCTCCCCCCTCCCCAAAACAGTTGGAATAATGCTCCCACTCATTAGCCTGTGAAATTACACAGCACTTAAAATCTAATCACTCCATATTTCAGGGATGCTCTTGCTTTCTGAGATGGACTGCATTCTGTCCATGTCTATCTCTGCTTTCATTTTTCTATAGCTTGTCCTCGAATTATTTCCAGAGTGAAGCCAAGGACCCTCAACTGGTGGCCCATCCCAGGGACTCACCTGAGACCTGGGACATAACCATCCTCTCACAACTCATTTTCCTGCAACCTCTTGAAAGGTCATTACTAAATCTACTTCTTAACCTATCATTTTGCCTCTCACTGAATTCCTTCTGCCTGAGATATAAAGAACCTGAGCTTCGTTAAGTCCTGAGACGAGTTGTGGGATTTCGGTTGGAAGATTGTGGGTTCAAGTCCTATCCGAGGTGCAGCTTCAGCATTGAGGCAGCTAAGTGAACTGATTATTATAAAGCAGAGAGGAGAGTAGGCAGCTAACTTGGCTTGCGGGGTGAAGATGGAATTAGAGGAGACTGCCCAAGGTAATACCTTAGATAGTATAGAACAGAAGGAGTAGAGTATGACTAAGCTAAAGTGGGGAAGTGAGAAGACATCCGGGAACCAGATAGCAGGACCGTGCAAATGCACAAACCAGACAAGAATCAAAGGCAAGGACGAACAGAGGAGGCCGGAGGAGGGGCAAGATGATGTTCCATTCAGAGTCTCTGCAGGCCACTGGGGAGTTTCTAAAGGGCAGACTTACTTTCCATAAAGCTCACGTGGGCTTCAGTGGGAAAGGAACAGGACCCAGGAGATAAGGGAGAAGGTTATAGTTCAGGTGAGAAAGGACAGAGATGCAGGAGAGAGGGGAGAAATGTTTAAAGGTAAATCGGACAGCACCTGGTGAATGGAAGGGCCCAGGCCCCCTGAGGATGACTTGTGGCCTCCACTGGATCCTCCGCAGGTTTCCCACACTCCCCCACTCTCCACAGGTGGTTTACATGCTGATCCATCTTCATGCCCAGTGCAGACAGCCTGACTGGCTGCCTCTGGTTACCAGGTACAGCTACTCAAGGCTTCACTTCTGCAGCCACAGGCCAGAAAGGGTGCACATCCTCCCCGTGCAGGAGAGGGTGGCTCAGAAGTTTGGATTTCTAAACCCTGCACATTTTCAAGAAAGGCCTGACTTCCGGAATGACCCATGGCCAGCCCCTGGGAGATGAGTTCTGAGCTCTTGGAATAGCCTGCCTAATAAACTGTCTTGTTAGGCCTGAGGCGTTGGGCCAGGTGTTACCATTTTGATCAGATAGTTTATGTTAACAATGGGGTTTGTGGTGGATGCTTGTTTTCCTCTGGGGGCTACAGTCTGGGTAGCTGGGGTCAGCCGTAGCACTGCATGACTACATGATAGATCCCTCAATAAAAACCTTGACACCAAGGTTTGGGTGAGCTTCCTTGGCTGGCAGTACTTTGTATGTGTCTCACTCACTGCTACCTGGAGGATCCACCATGTCCCTCTTGCTCTGCTGGGAGGGGACACCTGGAAGCTTGCATTTGGTGTCGCCTGGATTTTGCCCCGTGTGCTTTTTCCCTTTGTTGGTTTTAATCTGCATCTTTTTGCTGTAATAAACTCTAACCATGGGTATAAAAGCTTTCCTATGTTCTGTGAATTCCTCTAATGAATCATCGAGCCTGAGGGTGATCTTAGGGGACCCCTGACACACTCCACCCTGGGGTGACTGCAGATGGGACAGCTAGGGAAGCACACAGCCTAAACGTGGAATTGCATCCCAGAGTAGGCATCATGGCGGCCAGGTCCTGTGCAAATGACCTAAGTGGAATGTGGTGTGTGCTGCACAGAATAGGTGGGCAGGAATGTCCAGAATACCAGAAGCTATTTTCCAGTTTATCCCAAGTCCAAGGTCACTCTGCTGTTCTCCCAGTGGCCTCTGGAGTCCTGCTTTGATTCTGACCTCTATTATCCAACAGTGCATGTTACCTTTTCATTTTCAGCTTTTTCAAAAAGCCTAATGTCCTCCCTCCACCCTTCCTGTTTGGCTCTTTTGCCAGACAGTTTTGTCAAAATTGGACCTGTAACTGTAGGCAATTTCCAGATACTCTAAAACATTATTTACCCTGAACAACAGATGTGAGCATCTACAGTGTACCTAGAAACACAGTACATCGCTGGGCTATAAATATATAGGTTATTCGAATAACATGCTGGAACACAACAGGGAAATTAAACGTCTTAGCAATGGGCCTGAGCTACAGCCAGGAAATCTGAGGTTTGATTTGATGAGAATACAAGGTTTTTGTGCACAATCTCACTCACTATGTTCATCATTTTATCAGTTTATAGAACATGAGAGATAATTAATAGAAGTGCCCACCTCCTCTTCACATTTACCTATAAAAGGACTTAGATTAACAGGTATTTCTCCTCATTTGCAGTCTAAGCTCATCCTTATTTTCAACTCCGAGCCTAGGCACTAGAAATTATTTGCAATATTTCAGTTTGTTGTTATCGTTCAGTTTCTAAGTCCTGTCTGACTCTTTGCGACCCCATGGACTGCAGCATGTCAGGCTTCCCTGTCCTTCACTATCTCCTGGAGTTTGCTCAGACTCCTGTCCATTGAGTCTGTGATGCCATCCAACCCTCTCATCTTCTGTCGCCCCTTTCTCCTCTTGTCCTCAATCTTTCCCAGCATCAGGGTCTTTTCCAATGAGTTGGCTCTTAGCATCAGGTGACCAAACTATTGGAGCTTCAACTCTAGCATCAGTCCTTCCAATGAATATTCAGGATTGATTTCCTTTAGGGTTGATTGGTTTGATCTCCTTACTGTCCGAGGGACTCTCAAGAGTCTTCTCTAGCACCACAATTTGCAAGCATCAGTTCTTTGGTGCTCAGCCTTCTTTATAGTTTAACTTGACTTTAGAGAACATATCCTTGTACATCTTTGTAAAGCAACTCCAAGTTCTCCCCAGGCCCTGTCACATTCTGGCTTGGTTTCCTGTTCATCATCTCCCACTCTGTAGCAGTGGGGTTCCCCAGTTCTGCTCTTAGATCAGTGGAAAGCAACACAGACGTTCTCCATCTGTTTAGGACCTTGTATGAGGCAGGGTTCAAAGTGGGAAACAGATATCTGGTATTTGAAGCAGAAAGGAACTTAATACAGGAAATAAAGCAGGATAAAGTTACTGAAGAGCTGGAGGAGTGAATTCTAGGCTGGACTCCAGAAAACCAACCCTGGAACCATTGAGCTCAAGTCCACACTGCCATGCCTGCTAACCAAGGATCCACGGCCTCTGCTACCTCCGGCAGAACGGCCTATAGGCACCAGGAAACTAGAGACTGAACACTGCTTCAGGACACGCCTGTGTCCTCGACCTTACTCGTCAAACAATGGAGCAAGAAGACGGCCCCTGCCTCACTTTGATGATTTGAACCCTGCACATGCACGTGTTAGGTAGTTAGAATAGGAAATAGGAGTCCAGAATGGCGGTGGCTAAAAGATAAGGAAGGGAAAAGCCCATGAAAATAGAACAAAGGAAGGTCCGAGGACCGGAGTGAGGACCTCAGGTAGAACAAACAACGCACCCTGGCTAGCCCAATTTACATAGGGCAGGCCCAGGGGAGGAAAAAAACGTATTAAAAGAGAAGCCATTTCTTCCAGGTTATTCATTTTATTGCCATATAATTGCTGATAGTATTCTCTAATAATCCTTTGTATTTCTGTGTTGTCAGTTGTGATCTCTCCATTTTCATTTCTAATTTTATTGATTTGGTTCTTCTCCCTTTGTTTCTTGATGAGTCTGGCTAGTGGTTTGTCAATTTTATTCACCTTCTCAAAGAACCAGCTTTTGGCTTTGTTGATTTTTGCTATGGTCTCTTTTGTTTCTTTTGCATTTATCTCTGCCCTAATTTTTATGATTTCTTTCCTTCTACTGACCCTGGGGTTCTTCATTTCTTCCTTTTCTAGTTGCTTTAGATGTAGAGTTAGGTTATTTAGTTGACTTTTTTCTTGTTTCTTGAGGTATGCCTGTATTGTTATGAACTTCCCCCTTAGCACTGCTTTTACAGTGTCCCAGAGGTTTTGGGTTGTTGTGTTTTCATTTTCATTCATTTCTATGCATATTTTGATGTCTCTTTTGATTTCTTCTATGATTAGTTGATTATTCAGCAGCGTGTTGTTCAGTCTCCATATGTTGGCACTTTTAACAGTTATTCTCCTGTAATTGAGATCTAATCTTACTGCATTGTGGTCAGAAAAGATGCTTGGAATGATTTCAATTTTTTTGAATTTACCAAGGCTAGATTTATGTCCCAGGATGTGATCTATCCTGGAAAAGGTTCCGTGTGCGCTTGAGAAAAAGGTGAAATTCATTGTTTTGGGGTGAAATGTCCTATAGATATCTCTTAGGTCTAACTCTTCTATTATATCATTTAAAGATTGTGTTTCCTTGTTAATTTTCTGTTTAGTTGATCTATCCATAGATGTAAGTGGGGTGTTAAAATCTCCCACTATTATTGTGTTATTGTTAATTTCCCCTTTCATACTTGTTAGTAATTGTCTTACATATTGCGGTGCTCCTATGTTAGGTGCATAAATATTTATAATTGTTATATCTTCTTCTTGGATTGATCCTTTGATCATTATGTAGTTTCCTTCTTTGTCTCGTTTCACAGCCTTTGTTTTAAAGTCTATTTTATCTGATATGAGTATTGCTACTCCTGCTTTCTTTTGGTCTCTATTTGCATGGACTATCTTTTTCCAGCCCTTCACTTTCAGTCTGTATGCGTCCCTTGTTTTGAGGTGGGTCTCTTGTAGACAACATATATGGGGGTTTTGTTTTTGTATCCATTCAGCCAGCCTTTGTCTTTTGGTTGGGGCATTCAACCCATTTACATTTAAGGTAATTATTGAAAAGTAGGATCCCGTAGCCATTTTCTTTATTGCTTTGGGTTCAAGTTTATACACTCTTTCTGTGATTCCTGTCTATAGAAGATCCTTTAGCATTTGTTGGAGAGCTGGTTTGGTGATGCTGAATTCCCTCAGCTTTTGCTTGTCTGTAAAGCTTTTGATTTCTCCTTCATATTTGAATGAGATCCTTGCTGGGTATAGTAATCTGGGCTGTAAGTTATTTTCTTTCATCACTTTAAGTATATCTTGCCACTCCCTTCTGGCCTGAAGAGTCTCTGTTGAAAGATCAGCTGTTATCCTTATGGGAATCCCCTTGAGTGTTATTTGCTGCTTTTCCCTTGCTGCTTTTAATATTTGTCCTTTGTGTTTGATTTTTGTTAATTTGATTAATATGTGTCTTGGAGTATTTCGCCTTGGGTTTATCCTGTTGGGGACTCTCTGGATTTCTTGGACTTGGGTGATTATTTCTTTCCCTATTTTAGGGAAGTTTTCAACTATTATCTCCTCAAGTATTCTCTCATGGTCTTTCTTTTTGTCTTCTTCTTCTGGGACTCCTATGATTCGAATGTTGGAGCGTTTAACATTGTCCCAGAGGTCTCTAATATTGTCCTCATTTCTTTTAATTCGTTTTTCTTTTTTCCTCTCTGTTTCATTTATTTCTACAATTCTATCTTCTAGTTCGCTTATCCTGTCTTCTGCCTCTGTTATTCTACTGTTTGTTCCCTCCAGAGTGTTTCTGATCTCATCTATTGCATTATTCATTGTATATTGACTCTTTTTTATTTCCTCTAAGTCCTTATTAAATCTTTCTTCCATCTTCTCAATCCTTTTCTCCAGGTTATTTATCTGTAACTCCATTTTACTTTCAAGATTTTGAATCATTTTCACCATCAAAATTCGAAATTCTTTATCAGGTTCAGTTCAGTTCAGTTCAGTTCAGTCGCTCAGTCGTGTCCGACTCTCCGCGACCCCATGAATCACAGCACGCCAGGCCTCCCTGTCCATCACCAACTCCCGGAGTACACTCAAACTCATGTCCACAGAGTCGGTGATGCCATCCAGCCATCTCATTCTCCGTCGTCCCCTTCTCCTCCTGCCCCCAACCTTTCCCAGCATCAGAGTCTTTTCCAGTGAGTCAACTCGTCTCATGAGGTGGCCAAAGTATTGGAGTTTCAGCTTTAGCATCAGTCCCTCCAATGAACATCCAGGATTGATCTCCTTTAGAATGGACTGGTTGGATCTCCTTGCAGTATAAGGGACTCTCAAGAGTCTTCTCCAACACCACAGTTCAAAAGCATCGATTCTTCAGCGATCAGCTTTCTTCACAGTCCAACTCTCACATCCATACATGACCACGGGAAAAACCATTGCCTTGACTAGACGGACCTTGGTCGGCAAAGTAATGTCTCTGCTTTTTAATATACTATCAAGGTTGGTCATAACTTTCCTTCCAAGGAGCAAGCGTCTTTTAATTTCATGGCTGCAATCAGCATCTGCAGTGATTTTGGAGCCCAAAAAAACAAAGTCTGACACTGTTTCCACTGTTTTTCCATCTATTTCCCATGAAGTGATGGGACCAGATGCCATGATCTTTGTTTTCTGAATGTTGAGCTTCAAGCCAACCTTTTCACTCTCCTCTTTCACTTTCATCAAGAGGCTTTTGAGTTCCTCTTCACTTTCTGCCATAAGGGTAGTGTCATCTGCATATCTGAGGTTATTGATATTTCTCCCAGCAATCTTGATTCCAGCTTGTGCTTCTTCCAGCCCAGCGTTCCTCATGATGTACTCTGCATATAAGTTAAATAAGCAAGGTGACAATATACAACCTTGACGCACTCCTTTTCCTATTTGGAACCAGTCTGTTGTTCCATGACCGGTTCTAACTGTTGCTTCCTGACCTGCATACAGGTTTCTCAAGAGGCAGGTCAGGTGGTCTGGGATTCCCATCTCTTTCAGAATGTTCCACAGTTTATTGTGATCCACACAGTCAAAGGCTTTGGCATAGTCAATGAAGCAGAAATAGATGTTTTTCTGAAACTCTCTTGCTTTCTCCATGATCCAGCGGATGTTGGCAATTTGATCTCTGGTGCCTCTGCCTTTTCTAAAACCTGCTTGAACATCTGGGAGTTCACGGTTTACATACTGCTGAAGCCTGGCTTGGAGAATTTTGAGCATGACTTTACTAGCGTGTGAGATGAGTGCAATTGTGCGGTAGTTTGAGCATTCTTTGGCATTGCCTTTCTTTGGGATTGGAATGAAGACTGACCTTTTCCAGTCCTGTGGCCACTGCTGAGTTTTCCAAATCTGCTGGCATATTGAGTGCAGCACTTTCACAGCATCATCAGGTAGATTCCCTATATCTTCTTCTTTTGTTTGTGTTGGTGGGCAATTATCTTGTTCCTTTACTTGCTGGGTATTTCTCTGCCTCTTCATCTTGCTTATATTGCTTTGCTTGGGGTGTCCTTTCCCTCTTCTTGCAGTTTGTGGAGTTCTCTTTATTATGTAGTTTCTTCGCTGTGTGTGGGGTTGGACAGGTGACTTGTCCGGGTTCCCTGGTTAGGGAAGCATGTGTCAGTGTTCTGGTGGGTGGAGCTGGACTTCTTCTCTTTCCTTTAGAAGACAATGGGCTACTTTTCTGGGAGCCTGATGTCCTCTGCCAGTATTCAGAAGTTGTTTTGTGGACTTTACTCCACGTTCAAATGTTCTTCTGATGAATTTGTGGGGAAGAAAGTGGTCTCGCCGTCTTGTTCCTTCCTCCCCAGAACACTGGATTCTTATATTCCACTTGGTCGTGGAGTATCTCTTCCCAGCTGCTCCAGCAAGGCGCAGCCGCTGCAGCTTACCTTGGACGAGGGGTATCTCCTCAAGGCCGCCCCTCCTGCTTTGAATGTGGATCAGCTCCTCCCGGCCCTCCGGTGCCCAAGCAGCCACCGCCTCCTGGACGTGGTACAGCTCCTCTCGGCCTCCGCCCTAACTCTGGGCGCGGGGCAGCTCCTCTCAGCCACGATTCTGCACGTGGTCGGTTGCGCCGGGAGCCGGGCGTCTCTCGCGTCTGCGCCGCCGGGAGCCGGGCGTCTCTCGCGTCTGCGCCGCCGGGAGCCGGGCGTCTCTCGCGTCTGCGCCGCCGGGAGCCGGGCGTCTCTCGCGTCTCTATATAAATTTTTAAAATTCAGAACTTTTATAGTGCTCCTCCAAGTTTTCTTATAAAACAAATTATGACGGCTTTACCCCAGTGGAAGAAGAGAAAATTGTGGAATGAAGACTTGCTTTATCTGTAACCAGGCATGCACTTTTCACCTCACCACCAACCCATGAATAACCTGGAAGAAATGGACAAATTCCTAGAAAAGTACAACTTTCCAAAACTGAACCAGGAAGAAATAGAAAATCTGAACAAACCCATCACAAGCACGGAAATTGAAACTGTAATCAAAAATCTCCCAGCAAACAAAAGCCCAGGTCCAGACGGCTTCACAGCTGAATTCTACCAAAAATTTAGAGAAGAGCTAACACCTATTCTACTCAAACTCTTCCAGAAAATAGCTGAGGAAGGGAAACTTCCAAACTCATTCTATGAGGCCACCATCACCCTAATCCCAAAACCTGGTAAAGACCCCACAAAAAAAGAAAACTATAGGCCAATATCACTGATGAACATAGATGCAAAAATCCTTAACAAAATTCTAGCAATCAGAATCCAACAACACATTAAGAAGATCATACATCATGACCAAGTGGGCTTTATCCCAGGAATGCAAGGATTCTTCAATATACGCAAATCAATCAACGTAATACACCACACTAACAAACTGAAAAATAAAAATCATATGATTATCTCAATAGATGCAGAGAAAGCCTTCGACAAAATTCAACATCCATTTTTGATAAAAACTCTCCAGAAAGTGGGAATTGAAGGGACATACCTCAATATAATAAAAGCTATATATGACAAACCCACAGCAAACATTATCCTCAATGGTGAAAAACTGAAAGCATTTCCCCTAAAGTCAGGAACAAGACAAGGGTGCCCACTCTCACCACTACTATTCAACATAGTTCTGGAAGTTTTGGCCACAGCAATCAGAGCAGAAAAAGACATAAAAGGAATACAAATTGGAAAAGAAGAAGTAAAGCTTTCACTGTTCGCTGATGACATGATCCTCTACACAGAAAACCCTAAAGACTCTACCAGAAAACTACTAGAGCTAATCAATGATTACAGCAAAGTTGCAGGATATAAAATCAACACACAGAAATCCCTTGCATTCCTATACACTAATAATGAGAAAATAGAAAGAGAAATTAAGGAAACTATTCCATTCACTGTTGCAATGAAAACAATTAAATACTTAGGAATATATCTACCTAAGGAAACAAAAGACTTGTACATAGAAAACTATAAAACACTAGTGAAAGTAATCAAAGAGGACATGAATAGATGGAGAAATATACCGTGTTCGTGGATTGGAAGAATAAATATTGTAAAAATGAGTATACTACCCAAAGTAATTTATACATTCAATGCAATCCCTATCAAGCTACCAACAATATTTTTCACAGAACTAGAACAAATAATCTCACAATTTGTATGGAAATACAAAAAACCTCGACTAGCCAAAGCAATCTTGAGGAAGAAGAATGGAACTGGGGGAATTAACCTGCCGGACTTCAGGCTCTATTACAAAGCCACAGTCATCAAGACAGTATGGTACTGGCATAAAGACAGAAATATAGATCAATGGAACAAAATAGAAAGCCCAGAGATAAACCCACGCTCCTATGGACACCTTATCTTCGACAAAGGAGGCAAGAATATAAAATGGAGAAAAGACAGTCTCTTTAACAAGTGGTGCTGGGAAAACTGGTCAGCCACTTGTAAAAGAATGAAACTAGAACACTTCCTAACACCATACACCAAAATAAACTCAAAATGGATTAAAGATCTAAATGTAAGACCAGAAACTATAAAACTCCTAGAGGAGAACGTAGGCAAAACACTCTCCAACATAAATCACAGCAGGATCCTCCAAGACCCACCTCCCAGAATATTGGAAATAAAAGCAAAAATAAACAAATGGGACCTAATTAAAATCAAAAGCTTCTGCACAGCAAAGGAAACTCTAAGCAAGGTGAGAAGACAACCTTCAGAATGGGAGACAATAATAGCAAATGAAGCAACTGATAAAGGATTAATCTCCAAATTATACAAGCAGCTCCTGCAGCTTAATTCCAGAAAACTAAGTGACCCAATCAAAAAATGGGCCAAAACAGACATTTCTCCAAAGAAGACATAAAGATGGCTAATAAACACATGAAAAAATGCTCAACATCCCTCATCATCAGAGAAATACAAATCAAAACCACAATGAGATACCATTTCACACCAGTCAGAATGGCTGCTATCCAAAAGTCTACATGCAATAAGTGCTGGAGAGGGTGTGGAGAGAAGGGAACCCTCTTACACTGTTGGTGGGAATGCAAACTAGTACAGCCACTATGGAGAACAGTGTGGAGATTCCTCAGAAAACTGGAAATAGAACTGCCATATGATCCAGCGATCGCACTCCTGGGCATACACACCGAGGAAACCAGAATTGAAAGAGACACATGTACTCCAATGTTCATTGCAGCACTGTTTATAATAGCCAGGACATGGAAGCAACCTAGATGTCCATCTGCAGATGAATGGATAAGAAAGCTTTGGTACATATACACAATGGAGTATTTCTCAGCCATCAAAAAGAATGCATTTGAATCAGTTTTAATGAGGTGGATGAAATTGGAGCCAATTATACAGAGTGAAGTAAGCCAGAAAGAGGAACATCAATACCGTATATTAACGCATATATATGGAATTTAGAAAAATGGTAACCTGAACCCTGTATAAGAGACTGCAAAAGAGACATAGGCATTTAGAACAGTCTTTGGGACTCTGTGGGAGAGGGTGAAGGTGGGGTGATTAGAGAGAGTGGAATTGTAGCATGTATATTATCATAAGTGACCAGTCCAGGTTCGACGCATAAATTTTCCTCTGTTCATTTCTTTGCATTTGTGCTTTTTTAATAAAATTCTTTTTTAGATATAAAAAATAAAAATAAAAAAATAAATAGAAGAATTTTCTGTGTGAAAAAAATTCCTGGACCAAGAATCTCGCCTGTTGGGAGTTCCACGTTAAGAGACAGTATAACCTTATTCAGAGTGGGAATCACTGTTAGTAGGGTAATGAGAGGCCCTGAGCAAACTGGGTGAATACATTTCTTCTTTTCATCTTCTATTTTTGATTAAAATGTGTTTTTAAACTTTTCATGGATCTATAAAATCCATACTCGCTTAAATAAAAAAGTAAACTCAGAAATATGTGCTACAGATAAAACAATTCCCCCAAATCTTCTTTCTGATCTAAAAAAATAAAAAAATAAAATAAAAGAGAAGCCAAAGGGCCAGGGGTCTCTCTCTCCCCCGTGCGCTGATGCTTTCCCCCACTCTCTTCTCTTTGAGTCTTTGGGTCGGCATGCCCTCACGCCGTGAGGATGGATTTTCCTGCTATTTTCTAAATAAAATAGAGCTGTAACATGGAGCTATAACACTGATTTTTCTAAGAGCTATCATACGATCTGTTCGAGACCTGAGAGCTGTAACACGGTCCGTCCGAGACCCGAGAGTTGTGACGTGCTGAGGACTTTAATGTCCGTCACTCCAAATCTTTGTTGTGACGAGACAGAACCAAGGAGCACACATTCGCCTAACACATGTAAGTTGCAGGACCTAAAGTGCATACAAGACCCCATTGCAAGGAAAGCTTAGGAAATGAAACGCTGAACTTCCCAGCACCTGCAGGGCAGGAAGCATACTAGTAAGTGAGGATGCAGACTCAGTCAGGCAATTAGCGGCATCTGCTGCAGTCTGTTAGGGTTCTTTCAAGCCTAATGTTCCATATGTAACTGGGATGCCTGAGCAGGGAAAGACAGCCATCTCTAGAGAAGAATATAGAAGAGGGAAGTATGCCTTCTGCTACCATCTTCTCCTCCGCAGCCACCTCCTTGGGAAAAAGTGATTTCCAGGTCATGTGCTGGAGCAGGAAGTAGCCTCAAGACATTTGAACCTGAAATGTGATGAAGCTTTGCCCTTAACCATTTGGAGACCTTCATGGGAAGGAGGCATAGCTTTTAAAACCATGATTCAAAAGTTGCAAGAGACTTATGTCTTGTAAGAGGAAGAGATACTATTCTTTTAATCTGGGAAAGCTCTTGGAATAGAAATTTAAATAGGAAAATAAAAAGCAGGACCCATAATTATGAAGTGGGATGGTCAAGCTGGGAGAAAAAGAATGTAAGCTATTGGATAAAAGTTATCTTGGTTTTAGGCAAAGTTGCCTCTCTGCAGACCCCACTTACTTTGGAAAAAAATATTTTCTAAACAGAGATTTCAGGGACTTCCCTGGTAGTCCCAGTGGTTAAGACTTTGTCTTCCAATGCTGGGGGTAGGTGCAGGTTCAATCTCTTGTCAGAGAGATATGATCCCACATGTGATGAGGCCAAAAAACCAAAACATAAAACATAAGGGAAATTGTAACAATTTCAATAAAGGCTTTTAAAAAATGGTCCATATTTAAAAAAAAAAACAAAAAACTTAAAAATCCCCCAGAGATTTCACCTCTGCTCCTGCTTGTTATGTGAGCCTGTGTGTATATGTGTATATACATGTGTGTTCTTGGCCAATTCATTGCATCAGCAGTGGAGGCTGTTTTCCTGAAAGTCTTTTGTTCAATTCTGGGTAAAACTTTGAAGAGCAGCTGAACAGATCCACACAGAGACAAGGAAAGGAATTTCCCCCCCGCTTTTCCATAAAATTCAGCATGGCTCTGGCACTTTAAGGACTGGTGGTGATTCAGGAGCATCCTGGGCTGGATCTTGTCTTCCTGAGGGAGGAGGACATCATTGAAAGTATCAGTGTTGCCACTCTTCTTGAAATTTCATGATTAGTCAACTAGATGGGGAGCATCAGAGGAAAAAGATGACGGGTGCCACGTAGCGGTTTATGAACTCATATGGTGGCACCTCTTCTGGGACCATCCAAAATACCGGATGGGAAAGAAAAGGAGTTGAAGAGGCAAGTGGGTGCAATGAGGGGCAAAAATAAGAACTTCCACTGGTTGTTAGGAATGCAATTTTACTTCTATCTACAGATTGAGAAAGCTCAGGGAAGAAATATAAAACAATGGGAACTCACGTAGCTTTTACTAACACAGACCTCATCAAGCAGTGAGGTTGAGCTTGTCAGCCTTTGGTCAGAGATGGCTGGTCTGTCTCGTCGGACACTCCAAAATCTGAGATCAGGCTGTGCTTTTTCAGAAAGTGAAAGTGTTAGTCGCTCAGTCATGTCCAATCCTTTGAGACCCCATGGACTGTAGCCCACAAGGCTCCTCTGTCCATGAAATTCTCCAGGCAAGAATACTGGAGTGGG